>NC_061102.1:30944499-30962345 GCF_015104395.2 Macrobrachium nipponense | reverse complement strand
CTCTCTCTTATCTGATTCCAGGAAGAGAATATTCTGTGGATCAATATCAGCATCTTTATTAGCCGCAAACTTTCATGAAGTCCATAAAGTTAGGGTCTGGAGAATTCCTGAGGAAGCGAACACAGTCCTCATTTGTACTGATTGTGATAGCTTGGGATTGGGGATCCATTGAGGCCGGAGACCCAATTCCAGAAGAAGAGGATACCAGTTGCTCTTGGGCCAGTCCGGTGCAATCAGAGCTACTATCCCTTTGAAGGACCTTAGTTTGCTTAGACCTTCAAGAGGAAGATTCACCGGAGGAAAAACATAAATTCTCCTCCACTGATTCCAATCCAACGACAGGGCGTCCGTGGCATAAGCCAGAGGGTCCAGGTTGGGGGCCACATAGCAAGGGAGCTTGTGGTTCGCTTGTGAGGCGAAGAGATCCACTTGGAGACCTGGGACTCTCAGGCTTACCCACTGGAATGACCCGTCGTCTAGAGACCACTCTGATTCCAGAGGAACTGACCGGGACAGGGCGTCTGCTATCACATTCCTTACTCCTGCAGGTGAGTGGCAGACAGATGCCATTTGTGTTTGTTTGCTAATGCAAAGATGGCTATCATGACATGATTCACATGCTTGGATTTGGACCCTCCTCTGTTGATGCAATGAACTACCACTACACTGTCCAAAACTAGCCTTAGATGAGACTTCTTCGGGGGAAGCAGTCTCTTCAGAGTAAGAAATACTGCCATTGCTTCAACACGTTTATGTGGAGCTGGCGAAATTGAACTGACCAAGTCCCCTGAACCTGTTTGAACTGAGAGTATCCCCCCCACCCAAAGGACAGGGATGCATCCGTGTGAATGGTTTAACATTGGAAGGGGATATTGAAGGGGTATTTTCTTGGCTAAGTTTCTTTACTTTTGACCAAGGCCGTAGTTGATTGCGGAGGATCTGTGGGACTACTGACAACTTGTCTCGATATTTGGAGTTTGCTCTTGACCGCCAAATTCGATTTATATCTTTCAGCCTTGCCTTCAGAAGGATATCTGTTATCGAAGCAAACTGAAGGGATCCCAGGATTCTCTCCTGGTTTCTCCTTGACGTTTGTTTGCACTTGAGAAATTGCCTGACAGATTTTGCTATTTCCTTCCGTTTGGCCACTGGAATTGACAGATTGTGGGAAGCCAAATCCCATTGGATTCCTAGCCACTGAAAACGAGATTCCGGAGTAAGTCTGGATTTCGTTTTGTTTATCTGGAACCCTAGATGTTCCAGAAAGTGAACTACCTTTTTGGTGGCTCTGAGACATTCCTCGACTGTTGGTGCCCAGATCAACCAATCGTCGAGGTATGCTGCTACCATGATTCCCTGAGCTCTCAATTGTTGTACAACCACTTCTGCTATTTTTGTGAATACCCTGGGGGCTACATTCAGACCGAAGGGCATCACTTTGAATGAGAATGTTTGATTTCCTAGCCTGAATCCTAGGAATGGGCGGAAGTGCCTGGCTATAGGGATATGATAGTATGCGTCTGTAAGATCGATGGAGCATGTGACGGCTCCACGCGGAAGTAAGGTCCTTACTTGCGAGAGGGTAAGCATCTTGAACTTGTCGCAACGAATGAAAGAGTTTAGCTTTGACAAGTCTAAGATTACCCTTCTTTTTGTTGAGTCTTTCTTTGGCACGCTGAATAAGCGACCTTGAAATTTTAGATGCTTGACTCTCGCAATAGCTCCTTTCTGAAGGAGTTCTTCCGCGTAATCTGTCAATTCCTCTGACGGTATCTGGTGGAATGATTTGATTGGGGGAGGATCTTTGATCCAACTCCAGCCCAATCCTTGGACACTATGCTCTGTGCCCAATTGCTGAACCCCCACCTGTGGCGGAAGAGGAACAGCCTCCCTCCTACCTGGGGAGCCTCATTGTTGATGGGCGGGTTGGCCACCACGCCCTCCTCTAAACTGCCTGCTCCTTGTGGCCCTTCCTGCGCCACGCTGACGAAAGTAACCTCTCGCCCTACCTCTCGGCTGCTTGAAGCCTTGAGCCTCATATGTAGGATTGAAGGCCGGCGAGATAGCGTAGGAGGTGGATGGCTGAGATTGAGGGGACAACAGGAGGATAGGCTGGTTCTGCTTCGAACTAGCAGGTTGTCCTTGTTGGGTAACCGGGACCGCCTGCACAAATTGCTGCTGTTGCTTGGTGTTTCTGATACGGCTGGAATCTCTTACCAGCCTTCTTCGGTTTCTTACCAGCAGTGGAACGGAATCTTGTTTTCTCTTTGAGGAAATACCCCACCTAGCTCTAAGGCTCTGGTTGAGCCTAGCAGCTTCGTGGTGAACCTCGTTTGACAGCGGACTCTGGGAAGAGATCCGCTCCCACATGCTAGAGGCCAAGAGTCTATTCGCTCATGCCTAATAGTACATTCTTGTAGTAACATGCTTTCGGCAGTTTCCTCCTAGCCTGAAGAAGTCAAAAGCGTCCGATAGAACCGTCTGGAAACTGAGATTTCGCCAAAATCTTGAACAGCGGTTTCCGTAGCATAAGAGAGGGCAGCCATTTCCGTAATTATGAGGGAATTGAGGGACCTGCCAAACCTGGTTCGCGCATCAAACTCTGCCTGGATTGGGAATCCGGCAGCCTGGTAGTTTCTCGCCGAACTGCGTCCATGGCGCAGTCCGGTTTGCTTGCCAAGTGTGAACGTAGCTGGCAAGTTCTCCCACAATTCTCCGAAAGCCGGGAAGAGCGGAGAAGTAGACTCCGCCTCCCTCAACTGTGGGATGGGCTCATCCTTGAGGACTGCCTGGTTGGGAAAAAAAAAAAAAAATAAAAAAAAAAAAAAAAAAAAAAAAAAAAAAAAAAAAAAAAAAAAACAAAAAAAAAAAAAAAAAAAAACGGACTTCTCCACCAATTTTGTGGCAAACGGAAGAGAAACCTCCTCTTCCGTCGCGAAAATAGTGAAGGGACTCTTGTAGGCCTGGAGTTTGGTGTTCGTACACTCCCAGTCCTCAAGGCAGTGAACCCATTCCCGCTGAGCATGAATCCCTACTGTATAGGACCGACTCTCTAGAGATCTTGTCTTCCCTAGTCAGAGCCGCCACGGTCAGCCTAGCATAACCCATGAAAGGCTGCGTCAGACCTGGAGGGTAAAACTCGAAGTCCTCAATCCTTCGAGTTCCACACTCTGGGATGGAGATCATCCCATCCTTGAAAGGGGCGTAGGCAGCTACTCTCCATGGGTTCTCCATGGAGAAAGCTGGCAGAGAGTCGTATGGCGGGAGTTGGGAGAATCCCGTGCTTGGCGCTGGGGAGACTGGAAGAGGAACCTGAGATAGCCAGCTACTCGGTCCTCATTCTCTCTAACCCTGTTAGAGAGGTCTTGAATGGATTGGCCTGATTGAGACAGAGTGCTCGACAACTGTGCGAACATCTGCTCGAATCTTGTACCCAGGGCGGCGACTTGCGAGCCAACCAGCTCGCCCACCTGTTGCATCACCACTGCTGAGAAAGCAGAGGGATCAAAGGTGCTAGGCCCTGCTCCTCCTACCGGCGTAACCGGAGTGGAAGCGGTGGAGGCGGGAGAAGGCACTGGCTCGGCGGGAGCGCGAGCCTTCTCCTTAGAAGCCTTGCTTCTGGAGCTCTTCGAGTAAGAAGAGCTCGGCTTTGCTTTCACCGCATCGGCGTAGGAAGACGACAGCTTCCTAGCCAAAGAAGACGAAGACGACTTCTTCGAAGTTGTCTTGGCCAGAGTCTTCGGTTCTCTCTGTCCCTTCACCTTTGGGGGTACAGAGAGAGCGGGAGAGCGGGTAGGGACCTCAGATCCCACAAAGCCTTGGAATGAAGCACTGGAAGAAGGGACAGGAGAAGATCCAGGAGCACCCAAGGAAAGACCTTGGGCGCCCGACACACCTACCTCAACCAACAAATCCTCCACCCCTACTGCCATGGGCTCGATGTTAAGGTCCAGGGCAGCGACGTCCGGGACCGATCCTGGGAGGCTACGACCCCAAAGGATTGCTGGAGGTCTTGCTGGATGGAGGCTATCAGAGGGGCAGCGGACAAGGGGTCAACGTAACCGGTCGACTTGCCCGCCGGGAAGATCTGGGTGGCCAGCTTCTTTTATATCCAGAATGTAGGGCTGGCCTTTGGCGGCGTTCTTGCCGAAGCCGCCCACCCACGCTTTCAGGGTGGCGAGGGCGACCTCCCTCACACCAGTAGCCTGAAAGAAAAGCGAGATTAGCTTCCAGTGGCGGAACGGGGTTAACAAACTTATGACTAAGAGTTGTTAGTAAATGATAAGGAAGCCTATCACGGACTTACCCCATCTCCCTCCAGGCTGACCAGACCAGGTCGTAGCAGATGGCGCAGGCTTCGGGGTGCCAGACGATCATCTCATTGTATGACGTGGCACACGGGGCGTGAGACCTGCACTCATCATGGCCGCAGGGGTCGTACAACGTCGCGTTGCACGCTGGGACCTGACAGTTGGTAGCCTGTAAGTGGAAAGATACATGAGTACCAGGTAAACACTTACAGTCTAACAAATGCTCCGCTGGTGCCGGAGCGATAAAGTTAGATTAAACCAGAGCCCCCGCCGGCCAAAATACGTGTGGTAACTAGGTTGGTTGTGCCCCTAGGCTATAGCTCCGCTGATGGCGGAGACACAAAAGGGAACCAACCAGGAGTGGTGGTAAATGGAAACCACGACGGAAAATGGCGGGGATGGTAGATAAAAATAAACATATTACACAATTCATTGTAAAATTAGGGTATATCCTTAAAATAATAATAATAGTACAACCTCCCTCCGCCCGTCTACTAGAAGAGTGCGCGGGTAGAAAGCAAGCTTCCTTCCGGTAGCGGGGGAGAGATGTAAGGATATAGTAGGCAAGCAACCGACCACTAGTGGTGCCCACACCCCGCCCGCTAGCGGAGCCAGTAATCTATAACCAAAGGTGCCCCGGCTGCGACGGAAGGCTCCTTTCGTATAGCGAGAGAGGTGGCTGAGCAACTGGGGAGGGGGGGAGGAAGGACTCGGTGTAACACGGCGGGAGTGAGAGAGGGGGGAGGGATGGCCTACTCCTCCCCGCCTCACCGACTACCCGCACAGAGACCCGGTACCTCATGAGTGGTCGCCCTATACCCCCCACTGGGAGGAACCCCTGGCCGCCTCAGAGTAGGAGTGAGAGAAGGCAACTGAGGTTGTCATGACAACCAAGGGGTCCCCCAGCCCCTCCCTATACCAGGTAGGGAGGGCAGGGGCAGGGTAAGGTGCGATGGAACACGTGACCGCAAGTGGCCTAGGCCGCGAGCAACACAACCGTGAGAGGGCCACGTGAACCAGGCTGTACCAAAACAAGGAACAAGCACCTAGGCTAGCCTAACACCCTAAATAAAATCAAAATATACATCGAAAAGATGGAAAAGACACTTTTAGTAAAAGAGAAAGAAGCCCAGGAGGAGGCAAACTGTTCCAAGAAACAGAAGCCTACTCGGAGCCAGCGATAGCCGATGAAGAGCAAGAGCCGGGATGCTGGGCCGGAATAATAATAGTAGCCCTAAATACCAAACTAAGAGAAATGGTAGGAGGGCTGAACTAGCTAAAGCTCGATGTAAAAACAATGAACGTAATATAGTAAGCCCATAAGTATAAGAAGTCCCAGTATGGAGGACTGGGAATTCTTACGAGGCAGCATGGCGCCACCACGAGACAACCGGGGAACCGTATATGACCTATTAAGAGGAAAATACTGGTACCCGGAAGATAAAAACGAGGTAAAATATTACTTATGAGTTACTTAACTTAGCCGTGGCAATAGCAGAGCGTTCCATGGTTGAAAATAGAGATAAATCCAGAAATAGCACAGCACAAGGGAAAATTGCGTCTTGACGCTAGCGCTAAAAATTAAGGATGTCCGCTAGGGGCGCTGCTGTCCGTGGCGTCCTCTAGTAGTAGTAGTAGAGGCTGCATCGCCCGTTGGTATCAGCTCTCTCTTAGGGGGATTCTGATTGGAAGTTCTAATTGGTGATTGTCTCGTGGTAGTGTTCCACACTCGCCCCTATTTTCATACCGACACTTCTTTTAAGAGTGAGCGAGTCAGTTTTACTGACATTTTCTTAATTTTGTTTTTCTCTGGTAATTTTAGATTAATTTTACCTAGAAAGAATGATATTAAGGATCCTTTCATAGGCCGACACGAGCTGAGCCCAGAAATGACAGCCTGAATTTCTCCTTTTTTTCTTTTAGCTAATTTTGAATGGAATACCTTAAAACTGAAATTCTGGCTCTTATCAATTTTTACATTTTGGGAAGGTTGCTGGGGAGATTGATTTCATTTCAGTTCTCTTAATTTGTTAGTATCTATAATAAAACTCAAAACTGAACTAGGAAAAATGGAAAACTAGCCTTTTTAGATATATTCATAACAACAGAACTTGTAAGGTGCAATTTCACCATACTGTAATTAGAAAACCAACTCATACCACTTTTTATATTCACTTCTTCATGATATGCTAGTAAAGATCTGAGTACTACCTCAGCGTCTTTTCACTAGTTGTAAGGACTGTTTTCAAGGTTACCTAGATAATTAAATTAAGTTTTTCCAAGAATAATTCACCAGGATAGGCTTCCTTACATATGTTAATAAAAAAGCCACCAGAAATGCTAATAAATTATACGTACTGTTAATACAGCAATGCAGAGAAAAAGACAAGGAATTTTACCAACAAAATACAATTTATGCTGGGTGAAGTTATTAACAAAACAACAGGAGAGCTCTTAATAATTTATAGTAAAATAAGAGAAACAGTGAATGTGGCTTCTGCAAAGTACCATGTGGCGGTTGTAATAAATATAGTGATTTTGGCACAAGCTGGATGTTCCGTATTGCATGGAATAGAATGCAAAATATCTGTTAAGGAGCATCACAACAACTGGAGTGACATATCTTGGCTTTTTAAGAGTGCCTATCCCTATAAGAGGAAGACTCTGGCATTCCCAATCATAAATGAAACAAGCAATAAAAAGTTTCAGAAGGGTGATAGAGGGTAGACATTGTGGACTAAACTCTCCTGAGTAAGCTCATCAAAAGAGAATACAGCCAGACCTATTGCCAAATAACCACTGCTCAAGATACATATCCTTATATATCTACCCATGGAAAAAATAACAGAACTCACCAAGAACAAATCAGAGCCAAAGAAATATACCTTCATAATGAGGACATAATACTTCACAAATCCAAACCAGTTCAATCTATAAAAAAAACACTTCTATCTCACATAAATAATGCCTCTATAATTCCTCTCTTTTCCTCACTAAGAAAGGCCCGATGATTAATGGTTGAAATTTTTAAAAAGAATTGTCTGGAATTTTGGAAAAACTAGTTGTAATCAGGTGTCTTACATTTCATTAGTAATATTAATGTTTTTCCTTTCTAAAACTAATTCTTCCTCTCCCTTTCTTGCCTCAAAATATTTGTTGCCTATTTATTGGTATTTTGCCCTTGTCCTTAAACATCCTACTGTATATCATATGACTACAACTTGGCACCATAGAAGTAATTACAGATGATATGGCCCTATTAACACTTAGGATATAGAAAAAAGCCTCAAAACAATATCTATCTACGACTTCATGATTTTTTTCAAGGATTTGGTGTTGTGGAAAAATTTTCTTAAACATTCACTACAAAACAAGAAACCATAGCTGACTACTGCAGTGGTTTAGATGCACTTTTCTTTGGACTCACATTACCAGACTTCAAAAAGTAAGCTTTTCATATGATGCAGTAAATAAAATCAGACATAAGTTGGACAAAGAGCTAAAATTAGCACAGAAAGAATGGGGATTAACATTATTGTACAAAAACTACTGTTTTGAGAACCCCTATGCAAGCATTAACAAAAATCATGAGTTTCAACAGAGAGCAAAAGTGTTTTTGATTATCATGCTTTTAATATTTTCATGCTGTTTACTCTTCAGCAGTTGACTTCATCTTAATTTGGACAAAACTCAAGATTTGATCTTTGAATTAACCATTAGTACTAATGTTGTTCAATTAGCTCAGTGTTCATGCATATATTTTTTGTAATTCTGATCTTCCTTTGCATTCAGATCTTCCCTGACTTTTTTTTATCCATGTAGTACGTACATAATTCTCATAGTTTCATTCCTGCTATGACCAATCGCTGGAATGCCTCATTCTGCAATTCAATCACCGGAACTTCATTAGTTCTGACTTGGTGTCATTCTTATTTTTAGTTTGAGGCCAACATTAATCTTACATCATACTTTGCTAAGCATTTACTATCAATCTTTTTTTTTTTGGGGGGGTTGGTTTCTGATTTACAGTTTATTTTTTATTTTGCAATCTCTTTCTTAAATGGGTTGCTTTCACTATTGGGGCCCTTGAAATTGTAGAGTTCTGCTTTTCTATCTCGGGCTGCAGCTTGGCTTATGATAAAAATAATTTGCTGATGCTCGTGAACATGTAATTGGTATTCTAATAAGCCTATCACCCAAGAAATCCGTATAGCCCTGGACAAATGGTATAGTAGCAGTGAGAACCTGCAACCCCACCCTCAGGACAGTATCAAGATTTTCTACAAAGCATCATGCACTCCCAGTATTGCAAGGACGAGGACTCCATGAAGGAGATCACCATGGAGAACATTTCCTCAACTGAGAAGGGCAAGAGCATCGAACTTGTAATTTACCAAACTAGAAATCTTATATGATGAGAAACAATCCCTCCCTGCTTGTATAAGACCCTCTCAAACAGATGAATGTGATCTGCTGCTTCAAATGCCCAATGCCTGCATCTCCTGGCACTTACACTGGGATGACCAGCATGCATCTGTCGAAGAGGGTCTCCTGCCATGCCCAGGAAGGTGGCATCAAGAATCACACATTAACCAGCCACATTGCAGCTATCTCCTGTGACAGTATTATTCAGAATACATGAATACAATTGGGAGGGCTCCTGATCCATGCCACCTTCACCTGCTGGAAATGCACCTTATTCAAGAGCAGAAGCCCTTGATGAATACCACGCAAGAGACCTACCTGCTACCAACTAATATGAAAAAAAAAACACTACACAGACATTACAATCATGCTGCAGTGAAATACCACCTTATTGCAAGACAGCACCGCCAGTGAAGATAATACCAAAGTACAAAACAGGATTAATGCAAGCAGTAATGTCACAGCTGTCGGCCAATCAAAATTCAGCCCACAGTGACATCGCGCAACCCCAAAAGATCAACCAGGCTACAGCAGCACAGATATCAAGTCTAGAGACTGGTGTGACACTAATCCCTAACAGTCAATAAGAAACCAGCTTTGTGCACTCAGCTAAACAAAATTCAGCACTCAGAAGACCCGCTGTTGAACCCAACATGAAAGACAAGGACTCCACACTAGCCACAGTCCCTTAACCCCCTCCGCCTGAGGGGATGCCTGGAAGAGCCAGGCGAAACGTAGCAGCAGAATATTTTCAAAATATCAATTTTTGACATACTAATTCTAATTGACTAATTCTACAGGGTTCACGTTTCATTTACTTCTGTGATACAAAATATTTATACTGACTTTATCCTTGCTTTTACAATGCCCAACATAGGTGCATTCTCACCAGTCTTAGTAACAACAAGAAAGCCACTATCAGAAGAACAGAGGAAAACCTCTACAAGATCTATGCTGCTGAAGCAGCAATAACCTTTAACAAGACATGCTTGAAAGAGGGTCTCCTAGCCTTTATTTGCATTCTTTGTTCTGAAATTTTACTACCACTGGCACTTGTCCTGCTCAGAAGTTTACTTCAACGAATTTTTAGTCACATTGTTCACTTGACTGAGGATGAACCTTGCACAAGGTTTAAAAGCTATTGTTATTTATTAAAGAACATCAACTCTCATGTGCTATATTATTGTCGACCTGCAACCAACAATTAAAACATAATAATAAAGGGATTTTGACGTAAGGAAAAATCTATTTCTGGGCGATTGGCTCGTGTCGCCAGCGAAATATCCTTTAATCTATTATTTCTAGGGTAAATGTACTAACACATACCAGAGAATAAAAAAATAAATAAAGAAAAAGGTCAGTATAACTGACTCGCTCACCCATCCGGAGGGTGTCGGTATGAACACTAGACGAGTGAGACCACTACCACGAGCCAAATGCCAATAGAAATCTCCCACTACAAAATCCCTCCAAGAGGGGAGCCGACCCACAGAGTGAGCAGCTCGTACTACTACTACTCCATCCCATGCTGCCGACTGCTGCGCCTCTGGTGGCCATCCTGAAGTTAGCAGACAATCTTGGGCGAAGGGATGGGTAGGGTGGGATTTTTCGCCTGGCGACACGAGCCAATCGCCCAGAAATAGATTTTTCCTTACGTCAAAATCCCTTTTCTGGGCTCAGCTCGTGTCGCTGCGCGAAATCGTACCAGAGAAATAGCACAAGATTGTAAACAAAAGTAATAAAATAAAAATAAAAATAAAATAAATCAGAATAGGTCTCAAATAAAAGATAAAATATATATATGAATGGACTATAATTGCTAAAAGATACATATACACAGAGGTATAAAAAATAGAAATATGCTTAAATTACCCTTAAATCTAATCATGTTTGTTAACATAAGGTAATTTACATATATACAGGTAAAATTATTTACATGTATCAATGGTATCTGTGTAACAGCATGTATCAAAAGTATAATAGCAATTAATAAAAACAATCAACAATAATATATAAAGGAATGTATATGACTTAATATACAAAAACCCGTAATTATTATAATATGATGTATCCCCTAGCATAAAATAAGGGGAAACATCCATGAGATCAATGTTTATAATCATTTGTGAGTGTCCCTAACCAGACAATAAGGGGCACCCACTACACTATCACAAAAGCAGCTAAGACACAAGGTGAATGCAAATGAAAAAGGTAGGAATAGACGACTTATGGGTGAGGCAGGTAGAAAGGAGGACTGAATCTTCTACTAAAAATTAGCTAGAGTCAGGGGAAACTATTTACCCGCTGCTACTGCTGGGAATTTTCAAGAGCCTTCCAGGACTTAAGTGTAAGTGAACGTTTAACACGTCGTGATTTCCATCCAGTATACTTTTTCAACTCATCGAAGTTCATATGTTGGAAATAATTAATTGAGGTGGCTACTGCTCTGACATCATGTGCTTTCGGGAAAGAGTCAGGATTGGCTTGCTTAATAAAGTACAGGATTTGTTGCCTGATGCCTTTAATGGATAAAGTTCCACCTTTTTCCCTCCTAAAGAGGGGACCCGATGAAGATGAGGAGGTCCTAGACAGAAAGGCTCGTAAGGTTGTAACTGGGCAAAGAGATACATCTTGTGGAAGGGGTAGTACCTTCCAAGGTTCCCACCTCATCAAAGGATCTTCATTCTTTGCTAAAAAGCTACGTTCCGGAGAAAGTAGGACTTCTCCTGTGGGAAGGAACTGAATATGATCCGGGTCTCTGGATAGAGCCGACAGTTCTGAAATTCTTGCTCCTGAAGCTAAGCTTAATAAGAATAGGGTTTTTCTTAAGAGCATTATAAAAGAGCATGTGTCATTATCGGTTTCGGAAGCCAGTTTTAGAACATCATTTAAGAACCATGAAACTGACGTAGGCCTTATAGAAGGCCTAAGCCTAGCACATGCCTTAGGAATAGACGAGAAGTAGGAATCCGTCAAGTCTATGTTAAATCCAAATTGAAATATCTTTTTCAAAGCTGACTTGTTTGTCGTAATCGTGCTAGCTGCTAAACCTTTTTCAAATAAGGATCTGAAAAAGGATATAGCTGAATTAACTGTCATGATTCTAATATCCGATTCTCTCAGGAAGGTTGCTAACTTTTTGACAGCAGCATCATACTGTCTCAAAGTCGAATCCCTCTTATCGGATTCCAAGAATAGAATATTCTGAGGGTCAATATTCGCATCTCTTTTGCCGCAAACTTCATGAAATCCGATAAAGTTAGGGTTTTGAGAATCCCTGAGGAAGCGAACACAGTCTTCATTTGTACTGACTGGGAGAGCTTGGGACTGGGGATCTGAAGAGGATGAAGGCCCAGCTCCAAAATTAGAGGATACCAGTTGCTCTTCGGCCAGTCTGGGGCTACTAGAGCCACTTGACCCTTGAATGTCCTGAGTTTGTTCAATACTTTCATGAGCAGATTCACTGGAGGGAAGACATAAATCTTCTCCCAGTTGTTCCAGTCTAGAGCCAGGGCGTCCGTGGCATAGGCCAGAGGGTCCAGGTTGGGGGCTACATAACACGGTAGTTTGTGGTTCGCTTGGGATGCGAAGAGATCCACCTGTAGCCCTGGGACTCTTTGAAGGATCCATTGGAACGAACTGTTGTCCAGTGACCATTCCGACTCTAGGGGTACTGATCGGGATAGGGCGTCTGCTATGACGTTTCTTACTCCAGCTATGTGAGTGGAGGAAAGATGCCAACTGAATTTGTCTGCCAGGGAGAAGATGGCTATCATGACGTGATTTAGATGACGTGACTTGGAGCCTCCTCTGTTTATACAATGTACTACCACTGCGCTGTCCAGGACTAGCTTTATGTGGGAGTACTTGGGTGGGCGTAACCTTTTTAGAGTCAAGAACACTGCCATTGCCTCCAGTACGTTTATATGGAACTGACGGAACTGAGGTGACCAAGTCCCTTGAACCTTTTTGACCTGGGAATACCCTCCCCAGTCGCTTAAGGACGCGTCTGTGTGGATGGTGATCCCTGGTGGAGGGAACTGAAGGGGTACTGACATTGATAAATTCTTGACTCTCGCCCACGGCCGAAGTCGATTCTTTAGAATCAGAGGCACTGAGGATAGTTTGTCCCTGGACCTGACGTTTGCTCGCGAGCGCCAGATTCTGGTTAGGTCTTTCAGTTTGGCTTTCATTAAGACGTTTGTCACTGATGCAAACTGGAGAGAACCCAGGATCCTTTCCTGGGCTCTCCTTGACGCTAGTTTGTGACTTAGAAATTGCTTGACTGACTTTGCTATTTCTTTCCTTTGGTTGATGGAATCGACAGAGTGTGGGAGGATAGATTCCATTGAATGCCCAGCCACTGAAAGTTTGACTCTGGAGTGAGTCTTGATTTGGTCCTGTTTATCTTGAAGCCTAGATATTCAGGAACTGAATCACTTTCAGAGTAGCTCTGTGCATTCCTCGACTGTTGGGGCCAGATCAACCAATCGTCGAGATACGCTACTACCATAATCCCTTGCGATCTGAGTTGTTGCACTACCACTTCCGCTAGCTTCGTGAACACTCTGGGTGCCACGTTGAGTCCGAATGGAACTACCTTGAAGGAGAATGTCTGGTCTCCTATCTTGAAAACCCAGATACGGACGGAAGGTGTCTTGCAATAGGGATATGATAGTAAGCGTCTGTAAGATCGATAGAGGTGGTGACGGCCCCACGGGGAAGTAAGGTCCGCACCTGTGAGATCGTGAGCATCTTGAACTTGTCGCAGCGGATGGCTAAGTTTAAGCGGGACAAGTCTAAGATTACCCTTCTTTTTTGTGAGCCTTTCTTTGGCACGCTGAACAAGCGACCTTGAAATTTTAATCTCTTGACTCTCGCTATAGCTCCTTTTTGAAGGAGGTCGTCTGCGTACTCTGTCAATTCCTTGGAAGGAAGTTGACGGAAAGGTCTGGATGGAGGTGGGTTCGTCAACCAGCTCCAACCCAGGCCTTTTGACACTATGCTCTGAGCCCATTGGCTGAAGTTCCACCGGTGGCGAAAGTGAAACAGCCTCCCTCCTACCTGAAGTTCTTCATTGGTTCTGGTAACCGCCTCGGCCTCCTCTGAAGTGCTTTCCCCTGTTAAAGGGGCCTCCCGATCCTCTCCCACGAAAGGAACGCTTACCTCTGCCTCCCTTACCCGAGCGGTCATACTTCTGAGAAGCTTGACTCTCGAAGGCTTGATTGTAAGCAGGAGAGATGGCGTAAGAGGTGGAGGGCTGAGGCTGAGGGGATATCACATAATTGGCTGTGATTGCCGCTTTAGAAAGTGGAAGGGTTGGGCTGTCTGTACTAACGGTACTGCTGGAACTTGTTGAGGAAAGCGTAGCTGCTTCTTCTGGTAAGGTTGGAAACGCCTGGGTTTCTTTTGTCCCTTACCTTTAGGAGTCAGGTCTTGCCTCCTCTTAGCCGTAAGGCCCCAACGATCCTTAAGGCTCTGGTTTAACCTGGTAGCCTCTGACTGGACCTCCTTAACCATAGCTTCTGGGAAGAGATCTGCTCCCCAGATGCTAGACGAGAGTAACCTATTCGGTTCATGCCGGATGGTTGCCTCTTGTAGGACATGCTTCCTACAATTCGTCCGATCCGCAGTGGCAAACTCAAACATATCTGACTGTACCGTTTGAGTCAGGGCTTTGGTCATGAGCTTAAAAATCGGTTCTGATCCATAAGCCATGGTAGCTACCTCAGACATAGCCATAGAATTGATGGATCTGGCTAGTCGTGATTTTGCATCAAATTCAGCCTGAATAAGGCTATCTGGGAGCCTGGGTAGCTTTTCACCAAACTGCTCCATAGCACAGTCCGGTTTGAGTTTGCCAGCTGAGAATGTATTCGGCAGTCTTCCCACAATTCTCCAACTGAGGGGAGCAACGGAGATGTGGATCTGCTTCCTTCAACTGCGGTATAGGTTCCCCCTTCTGGGCCGCTGGGATGGTCGACCTCGCGATCTTGGTTAGGAACGGGAGCGGGGTACTCTCATCCATTGTGAAAATGGTAAAGGGACTCTTAAACGGTTGTATCTTGGTGTTAGAACAATCCATGTCCTCTAAACACCTGAGCCATTCTCTCTGAGCCTGGTCTCGCTGAGTAGAGGAACTTTCTCCATTAGGTACCTTATCGTCCCGCACCATAGCCGAAGGCGTGAGCCTTGCGTAGCCTATGAACGGAGGCTGAAGGTCTTCCGGGAAGAACTCGAAGTCCTCTATTCTTCGAGTCCCAAATTCCGGTATAGAATGAGACCGTCCTGGAAGGGGGCGTATGACGCTACTCTCCACGGATTGTTTCATAGAGAACTGAGGTAGTGAGTCATACGGAGGAAGTTGAGATCCACTCGTGTTGGACAGTGGAGGAGAGGCTAGAGGAGCTTCTCTCAGCCCGGCTATAATGGAGTCCTGGGAAGTAATCCTGTCCGACAGACGAGAGATCATTTGCTCCATGCTACTCTTTAAGGACCAACACAGGTCACCCACCTGTTGCAACAGGCCAGCATTGGAGCCCAAAGCCGGAGCTGCTGCGGAGGTGGAGGGGAGGCTCTGAATCGGAACCAAAGGTAGCGGAACTGGTGATTCTGCCGGAGTGCGAGATCTCTCTCTGGAGGATTTACTCCTCGAGGACTTAGAGCCGGAGCTAGAAGCTTTAGACCTGGTTGCTCCGGGATTCCCAGCCGGAGACTTACGGGAGGAGGATGAAGCCGAAGTCGTCTTCTTAGACGACGACGACGTCTTAGTCAAGGTCATCACTTTAGTCTTGACCTTAGGTCTAACCGAAGCGCCAGGAGGAGAATATATTTCGTCACCGTAAATAAAGCTTGGAAGGATGGAGAGGTTGCAGGAGTAGAAGAAAACAGTTACGCCCAAGGGTGACCCTTGGGTGTCCACCGTACCTACCTCGACCAACAGGTCGTCTATACCTACCATAGGTTCAACATTAATATCTAGGGTCGCGACATCCGTAGAGATATCCTGGTCCTGATCAGTTAATGAGGTAGCCAGCTGTTGTTGGATGAAGGCGATAGTCGGATCCGCCTCTACCGGGTCGACGTATCCTGTCGCCTTGCCTCCGGGGAAGATTAATAATGCCAACCGCTTCTCCAGGATGTAGGGCTGTCCCTTGGCGGCGTTTTTCCCAAAACCGCCGACCCAGGCCCGCAGGGTAGCCAGTGCGGTATCCCTTACTGCCGGAGCCTGGAAGAGAGGGCGTAGTTTAGATTTAAGAATCACTTAAAACTAAAACTTAAAGTATAACTTAAATTAATTGCCTTAAGTTAAAGTAAATGATGAAAACTTAAGCGCTAAAATAGAAGCGGAGCAGCTACTGGAGATGGAAAACTTACCCCTTCCAAAAGCTGGCTCACCAGATCGTAACATATGGTACACGTCTCATGGTACCAGACCTGGATGTCCCCGAGCGGAGTCGCGCATGGAGCATGGGACCGGCAAACTTCGTGTCCACAAGGGTCCTGAAGTGTGGCGGAACATCCCGGATGCTCACAGTTGGTGGCCTGTAAGTGGGAAGACACATGAGTATCTTTAAAAAACATCACTTACAGTCTAAAGGACAGAAGAACTCCGATGCATGCCGGAGCTCGGAAAAAATTTGGGCATAACCCCTCCCTGCATCGCCTGAATAGGCTATAATCCCGGAGAGATCCGGTAAGACGTGTAAGGGAGGGGGATGGTTTAAGGTACTTAAGATAAACTTATAGATAACTTAAACCTAACACACAAGCAAACCGGACTAAGTCCAGTGCGTAGCGGAGTGTAGTAACTCAGCAAAACGGTAAGGTTAGCAGAGACCCACTGTATGCTCCGGTCCACCCTACTGGGTGGACTAACAACTTTCCGCTGGATACCAGGACTCCAATCAGGAAGGAGCCCTAGTAAGGTGGGAAAGAGCGAGAAGACATACAGGCTCAAGCTAGCCCGGAGCGACAAGGTAGCGCGGAGGGTGGGCAAGGCCAGTACCCCCCACTCCGTACCAACCGGCCGGACCGAGAAGCCGGAGAGGTCGAGACCAGTCTGGGTCTGTCCCGACTCCCTAGCCCCTCCGCCTGAGGGGAGAGAGGGAGGCAGGCTCGGGTATGTGGAGCGAGCATGGGCAGACCGACCCACCCCCGCCGCCCGACTCTATGGAAGAGCGGGAGGGGGGGGAAGAATGACTGGACAGGCGTCTGGCTGGCCCGTGATCACGAAGTGACCACGAGGCGGTAAGACCAAAAACGACAACTTAGCCTAGGACACCCACTGATCAGAGAAATGCTATCGGGAAGCATACTGAACTGAAAAGCGGTAGCAAATAAGCCCACTGGGCCAAACCAACTGATCAGAGAGATGCTATAGGGAAGCAACCGAACTGATGAGCGGTAGTATAGGCTCAAAGAGCCAGGACCTAGGCTAAGCCAGACGCCTAACTAACCTAACAATAATAAAATACACAGTATAAATAAATAAATGAAAGAAAGAAAACAATATAGCAGGAGAAAAAATCCAGGAGTGTACGACTAACCCGAAGGCAAGTCTACCACTCAAAGCTAGTCAGAGGCCGATACTAAGAACCTGGACTAGGGTCTGGATAGAAGAAGCCTACGTAAGGTAAAATACATGCATGCATGACAAACCTGAGTAGACCGTACCCTAAGTAAAGCGGATAATCATATAGAGCGAAGATAAATAAGGGGATGTTCTAGGTATGGGAGACCAAGAACGAACCCATCACGAGGCAGAACCATGCTGCCATGCTTCCGACCCCGAGATCGTATTTATACCTAAAAAACGGCAAATACTGTCTCAGGGCCGGAAAAAACCAACTAACCGTAAATACTGAGTACTTAACTTAGCTGCTGCGATAGCTGCACGCTCCATAATAGAAAATCCAATGAAAGGGCACAAAAAACACAGAGAGGAAAAATATCACAACCGACTCGTGTGCGCTAACTTGAAAGGATGGCCACCAGAGGCGCAGCAGTCGGCAGCATGGGATGGAGTAGTAGTAGTACGAGCTGCTCACTCTGTGGGTCGGCTCCCTCTTGGAGGGATTTTGTAGTGGGAGATTTCTATTGGCATTTGGC
>NC_061102.1:30931258-30943999 GCF_015104395.2 Macrobrachium nipponense | reverse complement strand
CTATTGGCATTTGGCTCGTGGTAGTGGTCTCACTCGCCTAGTGTTCATACCGACACCCTCCTGGAGGGTGAGCGAGTCAGTTATACTGACCTTTTTCTTTATTTTATTTATTCTCTGGTATGTGTTAGTACATTTACCCTAGAAATAATAGATTAAAGGATATTTCGCGCAGCGACACGAGCTGAGCCCAGAAATAGGTGCATTCATCAAATTGCCCTTCCATCTACTTTTACTAACAAACATTATGACTCTCATCTCATGATTTATTAATTTTCTTTGTTATTTATCTTATTTACATAGTACTTACTTTGTTATTTCCCTTTTACGGTACATACTGTATATTCCTTACTTCTGCATTTCTTTTACTATACTATACTGGACTACTTTTCCTAATGGGGCCTAGTACTTGTAAGCACTTCACTTTGCCAACTAGGTATGCAGCCTTGGCTAATAATAAAACAATAGTTCATGACTGATTAACTTAAAAATATGGAGATGGGGCTGGCAATTTGCTCCAAGTGATGACCTTAAATTTAAGCACTTGTAATAAAATGTAGTTAAGCAGATTGAAGAGGGCTAATCACATGACTGCATGGGTCCATCATATCCCCCAAAACACCCGTATTTTCTAATACACGAGATATCAGTTTAAAGATAGTAGTACTACTTCTTTTGTGTTGTTGGATGTTTTGTGAATATGTTATACACATGTCAAAAACAGCTGATAATATATATAGTACTGGTGTTTAAGCATATTTTGTGAAAAACGATAGAAGCAGCATGACTACTGTGCTTTAACATCTCACACCCATGACAACATGACAAATTTTTAAAACATTTTGTATTTTTCATAGCTAACAAACCTGAGGTCTTAACAATATGGTATTTTCCAAGCGCAGCTGGTAACCGGTTATTACAATCAGAGATTGTAAGCAAGGAATCTGGGAGATCTGGCAACACCTGCATGTACAAGGTGAAAGCTGCTCAGCGACTGTGCATAACCCCATGATGCTCAGTCTTTTCCCAACCCAGGTGGGCAGTATACGTTAAGACCTCAGGTTTGTTAGCTATGAAAAATACAAATTGGTTTAAAAATTTATTATTTGTTCATATACGGAATAAACCTTCGGTCTTAACAATAGGATAGACTTATACTTGGATGGAGATATACATCCTAAACCGGCTGGGAGCTAACCACCTGACCACCTCCCAGAATGAAATGAGTTCCAAAGGAGGTGGACGAATGCCAGTGAGAAGATAGATAAACTGATATATCTACAACTCAGTCATCTGGGTTGCAGTACAATGATATATGAGCAGATTCATTTCATTTTAAGTGACTAAAGAAAATTCGGACTGTTCAATAACAAACCATATAATCACAGAGGTTTGTTATTACTCTTGACCCCCCTTTGCTAAAGAGCGGAGTATTTGCTGCTGAATAGAAGGTTTGATTATTCATAAATACATTCAGCAAACAAACTATCAGTATGGCTACCATACTCACCTGTATCAGACCAGTCCAGCATATGTCATGTCTATTCCTCAACCTGCCCAAAGGACGAAAATGGAAAAAAGAGAAATAAAGAAACCAGCCCACTCACTCATTCTCTCTTCCACACAATCACCTTAGGTAAGATACAAAACTGCCCAGTCAAGGACAATGGATGAGCTACACAACTTGTTGGGCAGCCACCTTAGGACCCAAGGGAAACGTGTCCATAGATCTGTGGGCAACATCTCTTAAATAAAATGAGGTGAACGTGGATTGGCATAACCAAGTAGCAGCGTTCAAAACTCTATGAGCAGCAAAACTTTTCTTGAAAGCCAGAGAGGAACTTATATCTCTGATGTCATGCACTCTAGTGTGAGGTGTGGACAAAGCGGCAGGTAGAAGTGTACTGATTTTTATTACAGGTAAGGAAATTCAAATATACAGCGTGCGGGTGGAAATGTGGTATCCGACCAGTGAGAGAGTAAAAATGGGTCGGCGATAGCCGATTTGTGTTTCTTGCGAAACATATAACTTAGAATATAAACGTATACAAAACATGATCTTGTAAGATATATACATTGGCGGAAAGCACGCTGAATGCTCTCAAGGAGGGAAGTAAGAACAACACGATTGTAGAATTATATACATAGGAATTTGCGGATAAGGCATTGTCCTTACACTAGCCTGCACCGACTCAGTGACAGAACCATCAAGAGACAAATAAGCCTGCTTGATTGCTTCATGAATCCAGAAAGAGATGGTATTCTTGGGAACCTCTTCCTTTGATCAACCCATACCAACAAAAATGCTAGGACACCCTGGTCTGAAATGTCCAGTCCTTTTGAGAGAGCAATGCAGGGTTATTACAGGACACAGCAAGAGAAGATGGAATGGAAAACGAGGCAAATCTGTCATGTACTGAGGGATTCTGGGTCTTTGCCATGAATTCCGGGACAAACTCGAAGGTCACTGACCCCCAACCCCTGGTATGTTTCACATCATAACTAAGGCCATGAAGCTCTCCCACTCTCTCTGAACAAAACTGAAGTAGACAATCTCTGTCTTGCAACAGCTTCTTCCTGGAGCTTGCTAAGACCAACCAGTCGTTGAGGCATCTCAATAGGCAAATCCCTTGAGCATGAGCCCATGTCGAGACTAGGGAAAGATCCTTGTGAACACCTGAGGGGAGTGGTTAACCCGAAGCAAAGGACTTTGAACTAGAATATTTTCTCTCTGAGAGCGAAATAAAGAAACTTTTAGGATGAAAGATGAATAGGGATCTGGAAGTAAGTGTCCTTCAGGTCTATTGACAGCAAAAAGTCGTCCATCACTGCTGCCAATACCGTCCACGGCGTCTCCATCTTGAACCTCGTCTTCCTAACAAAATGATTCAAGGTGGAAAGGTTGATTACCGGCCTCCAGTCGCCTGTCGCCTTTGGTACCAGGAAAACACGACTGTAAAACCCTGGAGAAGGCCACATTACTTTCTCTCACACCCCCTTGTTCAGCATCTTCAACACTTCCCCTGAAGAACTAAGAACTTTGGAGAATTGTAAGGGTACGTCTGATCAAGCAATGGACTGTCCGAGAGGGGGAGAGAAGTTGAATGGTAGTAGATATCCCATAATCTCACCACTTGGCCCATTGGCCCACCAGGCATCCCCCTACCCATGGCAAAGGAGAGGGAGAGGTGCCCATACTATTGACGACCACCACTGCCCCTTCCTCCAGATCCCTTCCCAGGCTTGTAGTAACGGGATTGAAAGGGACGCTGCTTATTTGACTGCTTATTTGACTTAGCCAGAGAGGAGGCTCGAGGGACCCCAGCCAAAGCAGAATCCTTAGGAGACTTGACAGGCGAAGATCTTACCTGTCTCTGGGAAGGAGGAGGAGGGGAACGACGCAAACGTGCCTCGAACTTCGGAACTGCTAGGTGGACCAACCTGTCCTTGGCATCAGCCCGTCGCCAATCAATTGCATTTTCTAACTCCATCCAAGGGAACAGTAATTGAAAATCCAGAAGATCCCCATTTCGGAGTTCCGACAAGGACTCGGAGTCCACTGAGCCTGCCACCTTTGACAAAGCTGCATCTCTCCTAGCTAGTAGAAGGTTAGCCCGCAAGTTAGCACTAAGGTGGCCCAGATAGGAGAACACCTTACCACCAGACTGCAACAGCCTAACGAGGAAATCACATTACTTCCTCTATCGCACCCTTGTCAAGCATCTTCAACACTTCCCCCGAAGAGCTAAGAGGTTCGGAGAATTTTAAGGGTACGTCTGACCGAGCAACGGACTGTCCAAGAGAGGGGGAGAGAAGTCGAATGGTAGTAGATATCCCACCTGCAGAACATCTTCTACGCACTTCTCTGTTCCATAATCTCGCCACTTGTCCCATTGGCCCGCCAGGCATCCCCCTACCCGTGGCAAAGGAGAGGGAGAGGTGCCCATACTATTGACGACCACCTCTGCCCGTTCCTATAAATCCCCTCCCAGGCTTGTAGGGACAGGATTGAAAGGGACACTGCTTATTTGACTAAGCCAGGAAGGAGGCCCGAGGGACCCTAGACAAAGCAGAACCCTTAGGAGACTTGGCTGGCGAAGATCTTTTTACCTGTCTCTGAGGAGGAGGGGGAGGAGGAGGGGGACATCGCAAACGTGCCTCCGACTTCGAAACTGCTAGGTGGACCAACCTGTACTTGGTATCAGCCCATCCAATCAATTGCATTTTCTAACTCCGTCCTAGGGAACAGTAATTGAGAATCCAGAAGATCCCCATTTCGGAGTGCCGACAAGGACTCAGAGTCCACCAAGCCCCCCGCCTTTGACAAAGCTGTGTCCCTCTTAGCTAGTAGAAGGTTAGCCCATAAGTTAGCACTAAGGTGGGCCAGATAGGAGAACGCCTTATCACCGGACTGCAACAGCCTAGTGAGGGAAGACAAACTCACTAACCCCTCTACTGACCTATCAGACCTATCAAGAGGTGATCCTGGCTATCGCTGTTGACCATACGTATAGCCACGAGACCATCTGAAAAATGGAAGCAGCTGTAGACTCCATAGCCAGGGCTTCCTGAGATGACAAAGAAGGGCCTTCCAATCTAACCTGAGACGAATCACGTCCAGGTTAAGGTGACGAGGCATCAGATGAACTGAATTAGTTGAATAATACTTCCTATGTCGTGTGAGAGGAGGAGGAAGAAACTTGGACGACCCCTTCGAATGCAGAGAGCCATCCCGGTCTGACACCAAAGCTTTCACATGCTGTACGACTGACTGAGCATGGTCCGACAGAGGAAACTCAAAAGAAGACTTAGGGTCATGATGCACACCCAGCAAGGCTTCCAAACATGTAGGTGTGATCAAAGACTGAGCCTGAGTCCTACATTCAAGATTGTTGAACCCATGAATGAGATCAACAACCTCCGAAAAGGAAGACAAAAACTCTTGACTGTCTCCCTCCTCCTGTGCCAGCAAAGGAGACTGACGACAAGAAGAAGCAGGTTTGGCAGACGATTCACTAGAGAGTCTAGCCTTCTGGCTATCAAAGGCAGGGGAGACCCCTCTAACACTCGGAGAACCAGCTACCGAACCAGGTACACCACCGGTGAAATGATCACGCAGATGTATGTCAGGCAAAGCATGTACGCGTTCACGTGAGGAACAATGTACACAGCCGTGCAAGTACACGTCCGTGAGACGCCGATTGAGCCCAGTCTCAAGACACAGAAAGTGAACAAATGAGCTTCTTGAGGGTGGGCGATTCTCAGGGTCAAGACTTCTACCAGGTGAAAGAGAAACCCATCCCTGGACCATGTTTTTGTCGATTGAAGACTCCTTACATACAGCCTGAACCACCACTGCTGCTGCAACCTTAGACCTCTTGATCGGAGTTTTCATCCTTACAACAACAAACTGAAACAGAGGTAGATAAAGGGGGAGGAATTTCAATCACATCAGCACGTACATGCAAGCCAGAGGCATGTCCATGAGACCTGGCCAAGCAGTGATGAGGAGGAAGGCTTTCCTCAGGCTCCACTGCCAGAACCCCGAACGCTAACCCGAGATGGAGATGGACAATCATGAGGGGAGGTAGACAAAGTGTTCCTCTTGGTAGAATGACCACGGTCATGTGTGGGAGAGACACGGACATGAGAGGTAGACGGCGAAACACATTCGCTGCTCAAAGAAGACAAAATGGCAAGGTCCTTGACTCTCCAACATCTGATGTGATGATGACGAGGCGGCGATGGCGGCAAAGAAGAGGAAGAAGCAACTTCTTCTCAACGAGATCTCTAAGCAGTGGGAGGAGGGAAAGAGACCTTCTGTTTATGCACAGTCTCCTTCGCAGCGAACGCAGAGAACTTCTCTTTTAAAAGAGTCCAGCCTGTTGATGACCACCTGAAACAATGCCTCATAAGGCTCAGCGAGTGAGGACGATGATGTCATAGTGGTGGGAGGATGAGCGGCTGTTACCACTGACGTCATGGAACAAGTGGCTGCTGGGAGTGACATCACAACCTCCTTATGACTAGAGTTAGTTGATGGTCTCACTGGCGGAGCTGACCCACAAGGTGGCTGCCCATGAGACCCAGCATAGATGAGATGAGGGGAAGGCAGGAGAACAGCAGGAGCTTGGGGGGGGCGGTTATGGGTCTCCATGAAATGAGACAACAAACCTTCCAAGGAGGGTGAACCCCATAGCCCAAGCGACGCCTGGACACCACCGCCATTTTGGGTAACTCCTAATATGAACTAAAGGAATGCGATGAGGAAACTTCCTCACCACCCGGGATGAACACTGGAACCCAAGGGAGAGGGAGCTACATTGCATATAAAATCAGCCTGTGGCACTCCCAATACTTCCATCGACGAACCAATGGAAGAAAAGGAAGGAGACACAGAAATACCAGAATTAGCATTAAACAAAGGAGGAGGAGCAGCTGAATTGTCCTGAAGAGGCGAAGAAAACCCCTCCCAAGAAGTAAGAGTCGAAACTCTGCATGCTCCCTCTTCCTATAAAATAACATTCCGGGCAAGGATTCGTCACAGTACAAAAATTAGCTCTGCACCTACTGCAAGTTGTATGCAGATCCATAACTGAAGCTGCCAAAAATCTCGAGCACATGAACCCTCAGACGCCTGGGCACATGCTGGCGAGGTCGTGGAGACTTGGATGAAGCCATCACACAAGAACACACTGCAAAGAACAGAACATGGGCAAAACAACAACCGGCTTGTAGGGAGAGCAAAGCGTAAGCATCTACTCTCCAAAGCATTTAGGAAAAGACTGAGCATCACGGGGTTATGCAAGGTCGCTGACCAGCTTTCACCTCGTGCACACAGACGTTGCCAGATCTCACAGATTCCTTGCTTACAATCTCTGACTGTAATAACTGGTTACCAGCTGCGCTTGGAAAATATCCTATTGTTCAGACTAAAGGTTTGATCTGCATATGAACAAAACTAATAATTCCCTCTGTTAATCTCCCTGAACATAATTCAGCTAATTGGGTCACATCATTTACATTAACTGGTCAGTTCAGTAATCTACTCAACATGTACAATTACTTTGCTATGGTTATCAGTATACGTAGTTCACTCCCACTTGAGAACCTTCTGCATCTGCACATCATTCTCTCAGAAGCAAACTTTTAGCAATCTTATGCACTAAAGAGCATATTAAACGGCAAAGTGCATGCAAAGAAAAAGTGGGTAAGTGAGGTTTTGCTCAGTGAAGTATGTATATGTATGTACTGCCTGCCTATAAACAAACTTTTATGGAATTTTTTTACCATATACATTTCCTTTGAAAGCAGTAGTTCCAGACATTATTAATCTTTTAGCTCTTGGCACATTTCTCATCAAAGATATTGCTAACCCCATACAATCTCTAACTTGGCAGTTCAACCATTATGAACTAACTGCCAGGTACTAATTAATTTACTCTTTACATAAAAATTCGTCCTATACTATTTATTCTCCTTGGGTGTCAACTCTGGTCTCTTGTTGCTGAGGCCAAGTGACCTGACATGCCATGCTATATGGCAAAAAAATTATTGTAATTAGGACAAAGACATTTCCCACATTAACCTTAATTATTTGCCAAAACAATAACTATTTCTACAATTCAATAATAATAAGTTATTTGACTACTAGAGGAGTTATAAGACTGGGATTTGTAAAATAAAAAAAATACAACTATTTCTTGAAATTTTATGAAAAATCTTAAGTTTTCGAAAAATGTTAAAGAGCAAAGCTTCAAATTAGCTTTCGAAGTCTATCAATTACAAAGATCTATTTTCAATACTGAATACATTTAAAGTGTGAAAGATGAAATAGAAAATATTAGTGATATGAGGGAGGAAAAAATTCTGTGTATTGCAAAAAAAAAAAAAGTGGTATTTATAATTTTTTCTTTCATAAATAATTTGCAAACATATCACAACCGATATATTACAAATAGAATTAAAGACCAGAATATAAATAAAAATGAATAATTCATTGTACAGCCTTTGTCATCAAACATGTTTTTGCTAATTTTAAAACTACTAAATTGTAAAGGACAATATTCATTGATCCTGTTACTTTTTTTTTAAATCACAAAGTTTATATAAAAACTATATGAAACTACCGTATTTCTTACAGGATTGTCTGCCCTGTGAAGAGAAAAGAGGTTCATTTATGAAGTCCCTTAAAACACATTAACTATAATTACATATACTCTTTACTTAGAGAAGAGTCAAAAAATATATTCTTATTCAAATTACTAATTGAATGCCTATTACTGCAAGGCAAGGCTTATTGGCCTTTAGAAGTGAAAATGGCCTGGGAAGTTACTGGGATGATGCTGTAGCTATGTTCAAAGCAGAGAATCTTTTCATTATTGAACATACTTGAAAACCTAATGTTCATAGCCAACCAACTTATTACAACCTGCTTCATCAGTTGCATGTATAAATATACAATAGGTACTGGCTGAGAGGCATAATGACTTTCAAACCTAGAAAGATAATATAATGAAATGACAATTAAACTCCAGAAATGGATTTTACTAGTTACATCCAATACTCTGCTTCTCATAAGATTGATTTCACCATGGTAAACTATAATATTTCAATACAATTAAAAATAATAATGCATCAAAATGATCAGGCTTTCAGTATTGTAATCCTATGCTATATTTTATCAATGACCACAATAAAATTAGGAAATGCTCACAGTCAGCTAATACTTGCTTCCTATGCAAGAACCATTTCCACAAATCAGTTATATTTAAAGGGGAAGTACACTATTCTCTATTCATAAAGAAGAGTTCACGTCCTATAGATCTAATGTTTCTGAAAATAAGTAATGTTTGTATAAATTTCTTCCTTATAAAGCTATACCAAAGATATATTAGTATAATGATGTACAATGCATCACAATTAATGTATGTATGTAATATGCCTGTACTATACTATGATATTAGAGTATTCAAATATGACTTTTTCCCAATGAAATATACTAAAATATAAGAAACTTTAGAGAAGAGCTATGGAACTTTCCACTTCATTTCTTACCTTGACGTTTCTGCAAACTATCAAATATTTTCCTATTCTTATGAATTTCATCATTTCATGATATGTAAAAAAAAAAAAACTTATGTATTTGGGTTTCCTGGTTTTGCCACAGTTCCCCTTAACATCAAAAGTGTTAAATATTAAGACTTCTTAGGACCCTACCAGAATGGAGTATAATAATCTAACATCCTAAAAAAACTGAATCTGAGAAATGGGCAACATGGAGGACCCCCTGGTTACAAACTAGTGGAACACAATGCTCTCAACATCTTCCAGCAACAATGACAAAAGCCTCCAAAAGATGATATCCCCAATCGGATTCACCCTATTTTGACCAGCATAAGAACTTCAAAATGCATCCTTCACACTCTTACATACCGGTCTACCAACTGTAACATTAATCATAGCTTGGTTTGATGAAAGCCAAGTGTGACACTAATCACAGCTTGGTTTGGTGCAACGAAGAATTTACATTAAAAAACATTCATAGAGTAAGGAATAATTTCAGTATGCATATTGACACCTTTGATGCAAAGAACCTATGAAAGCCAAGAATTTGTTAGAATAATGTCCAGTGGTGTAATTTAAATCTATGAGTTACTGAGGTATGGACACTCACTAACACTGTCATGAGATCTCTGTTACTCTTGAAACCTTGAGGAACCTTTATCGCTCTCCATACTGAAGTTCTTTCATGGATGCCTCTATAAAATAGGCCCTGGCTCACCTGCATGAAAAATCTGATAATGATTTATATCCTACTCAAGTATGAGCTATGTGAAAGTTTCACAATAGCATTCAGCAGCATCAGCATCCACAACTGGAAATGCCTTTGATGTTTAAGTAGTACTTATGTCTATGACAGGCTGTAAAGTTCATCAGCCACCCACAATATCCATATCTTAACAAAATATTTTGGCTTTTATACGTGACTGGGCCTGAGATGCACCTCCTTTTGGTAAGCTAAGCAGTAATAAACCATTTGAATAGCTCTCAGCCTAACTGGCATAACTAGGGTTTCCTTGTGGCTTTCCACTGAGTTGATGATGAAATTCTGTAAGATATGAATGCAAACAGTTTTTCTCTTCAGCCTTTGCTATCACAAAACATAGAAGAGCTAATCTTTGATGTCTTTATTAAGCCATTCCTATACAATTAAAAAAATTTTTTTTTTTCTTGGGTGGATGGGTTGGTGCTGTAAGCTCCTGAGAAAGTTTTGAAACAACTGATTTCTGACTCATCTTGAAGCTATATACATACATGTATATGGAACAGGTTACTGGATATGGAAATGTATACTGTAATATGATCAATGTTAGGTACTTATCTCACAAGCTAATTTACCAGTGAGTTGTTCAAATAGCTTGACTTTTACTCATAACCATGATAAGCCCCCACCAAAATGGAACTATGTGTAAACATTGGCCCCCCTCCCCATTTTTATTGCTGGTAGTACTGTAGTAACTAGGAAGTCATTTCCATCACTTCTAAATTAGCAAATTCATGGTTTACCATATATGATTAAGTTTAGTAATAATAATGCAAATTCACAACTCAAGTTTATGAGATGATATTACTGTTAATTTGCAGTATCATCAGCATATGACCCTTGCATTCGTAGCGGTAATGCTCTATATTATATTAACCTGATCTGGTGGCCCCTAAGAAAGTGAACCAGGAATACTTTTGAAAAATTATGGTATAATACGCATGCTATATAATCTGCATCTGTGCTGCAGAAATGATAGTTTTATGTCATACACTTCACATGAGCATACAATAATAATGCAGACTAGCCACATCCCATTTACCAGTGGCAGTTACTCACTTTGGAAGAAATTTTCTTCCATATATACACTTTTCCAAATAATTATATATCCCACCATACACCCTTTTACTATACTTCCTCAGTTGGACAATGAACATAAATCAAATTGTAAAAATGGAAAAAAATACCATATTAGTAAAATTGCAAAGGTGTGGTTGGGTGTGCAGAGCTATGACTGAACTGGGTAGTATTAACCACATGGGAATTGCCTTCAAGTAAGCACATACAGATACTTAATCTGATAAGTATTAAATCTATTTTCTTAAGGTACCATACTCAGAGAGAGAGAGAGAGAGAGAGAGAGAGAGAGAGAGAGAGAGAGAGAGAGAGAGAGAGAGAGAGAGAGAGAGAGAGAGAGAGAGAGATCAAACATACAAGGTACGGTAATTTAAGTAATAATATATTATTATGGTCTTATTGCTTGTTTGTTATTTCACAATCAGTATTCAATGGTAAATTTTACACTATGTACACAAGGCTGTTTCTAGCTATGGGTGGACTGGGTGATTGCCTAGGGCCCCCAAATCACCAAGGGGCCCTGGGGGTAGCTTGGAAAATTTAAATTTCCCAAGCCACCCGGGGGCCCCCGATGAAAAGTTGAAATTTCCCTTTGAAAATTTATAATTTTGTCATGTGCGCCTTATATTATGTGTATTCCTGTGACAATTTTCATTTATTAGCATTTGTGTAATTAATTGCAATTGTTTTTGTTGACACAGCCATTGAATCCTTAACTGATAGGTTTGAAACACTAGGTGAAGTGAGAGACAGATTTGGAGTGCTGCTCAGTTTCCAAAAACTGGATGATCAGGCACTGAGCAACCAGTGTGACACTGTGGCCTTCTCAGCAGTGAGTAGCTTCTCAAAACTGAAGCTCACTGGTTTTGCAATAATCAGCATCAACCATGAGGTGGGCAAGACGGTGTCATATGAGGACATCATTGATGACTTTGCGAGTAAAAAAGCCAGGGAGCAGGCATTTTGAGGACAATACATTGTTACTGTGAATAATGTGAATTATTAGTTGTTTTTCTGGTAAGTGTGTGACTGTGAAGTTAATTAAGTATTATTTTAAGTGTTAGTGTTTTATTATTTTTGCACTTTGAAATAGATGTGAAATAAATAAATGTGAAGTGTAATAGTTTCTTGCATCTAAAGGGCTAGGAATCACTTCATCACAGTTTAACAAACCCCTCAAGGATAAATGAAGTACCTACCTACCTATCCATCTAGGGCCCCCCCAATAGCATCTTGCCTAGGGCCACCACACAGCTAGAAACGACCCTGTATGTACAGTATAATATGGACAATAGGCTACTGATATGACTGGATATCATACATAGTGTGCTGTACAAAGAAAATCGGAGAAAGAGAGAATTTAAACAAAATACGATTCTATCATATATGAAGTGTGTTAACATCATACCTACTGATACTCCAGTAACTGCATTTCAATACCTTGTTACATCAGGGGTTTCCAACCTTTTTGTTCTTCTCTACCCCTTGGGCATTTTTAAAAATCTTGTTTATCCTTAAAAACTGAGGATTAAACAGAACAACAATGAAATTGATATTGTCACACCTTCACTATTTGTGAGAAACAGTAGGACTGAAGGACTTATGCCAAAGCCACCTTGCTGCCAGCCATGGGTACAGATTACATACCCGGGAAGTTCCATAGTGGTGAACAATAAATGGTATTCACCCTACTCTTGATATGGCTTAAGTAAAACATTGCTTACTAAAATATGGAAATAAAAAAAGACACGACATTGTACAATCTCAATGCAGATTGTATTATGTATTGCACAGAACTGGCTTTCAGCTCCAATGTACCCCCTGAAGAGTACAAATGTACC
>NC_061102.1:30828758-30926258 GCF_015104395.2 Macrobrachium nipponense | reverse complement strand
CTCGGGGTTCGTGGCTGCTGCTTCCCGACAAGACGGGAAGCAAAGATCTCGAGCTAAAATCTCCCGGTTTTTCGATTCTCGGCAGCAACGGCTCGCTGCTCAAGAAAAAAAGGCCCAGTGTGAGGCCAGCTTTACCCTGGCGCGCATGCACGAATTTCTTTCTTCTTGCACTAAAAAGCATCAGCGACACATCTCAGAAATTATTTTGTCACTTTGACATAATTTTTGCACCATTTTATTTTAGCCATTACATGGAGTTTTATATATGAAAATGTGCACAATTTTATGTAGAATACAACTAAAACAACCCATGGTTGTAGCTTTTATCAGTTTTGAAATATTTTAATATAAATCACAATAAGTGCCAAAATTCAACCTTTGGTCAGTTTTCACTCAACCGAAATGGTCAAAAAACGATATTGTAAGCTAAAGCTCTTACATTCTAGTAAAATTCAATCATTTACCTTCATTTTGCAACAAATTGGAAGTCTCTAGCACAATATTTTGATTTATGGTGAATTTTTGAAAAAACCTTTTCCTTACATCAGCGCGGTAACTCTGCCGAAAAAATTAATTCTTTCATCAGTTTGCCGTAATGTTTGAACAGTTTTATATTAGCCGTTACATAAAGTTTTATATATGAAAATGTGCGCAATTTCATGTAGAATACAACAATAAACAACTCATGGTTGTAGCTTTTATCAGTTTTGAAATATTTTCATATAAATAACGATAAGTGCCAAAATTTCAACCTTCGGTCAACTTTGACTCTACCGAAATGGTCAAAAAACGCAATTGTAAGCTAAACTCTTACATTCTAGTAATATTCAATCATTTACCTTCATTTTGTAACAAATTCGAAGTCTCTAGCACAATATTTCAATTTATGTTGAATTTTTGAAAAAAACTTTTTCCTTACGTCCGCGCGGTAACTGCCAAAAAAATCAGAAATTCTTTCGTCCGATTGTCGTAATGTTGGCACCATTTTACATTAGCCGTTACATTAAGTTTTATATATGAAAATATGTGCAATTTCATGTAGAATACAACAAAAAACAACCCAGGGTTGTAGCTTTTATCAGTTTTGAAATATTTTCATATAAATAACGATAATTGCCAAAATTTCAGCTTTCGGTCAACTTTGACTCGACCAAAATAGTCAAAAACTGCAATCGTAAGCTAAAACTCTTACATTCTAGTAATATTCAATCATTTACCTTTATTTTGCAACAAATTGGAAGTCTCAAGCACAATATTTCGATTTATGGTGAATTTTTGAAAAAAAAACTTTTTCCTTACGTCCGTGCGGTAACTCTGCCGAAAAAATCAGAAATTCTTTCGTCTGATTGTTGTAATGTTTGCACCGTTTTATATTAGCCGTTACATAAAGTTTTATATATGAAAATGTGCGCAATTTAATGTAAAATACAACTAAAAACAAACCATGGTTGTAGCTTTTATCAGTTTTGAAATATTTTCATATAAATAACGATTAGTGCCAAAATTTCAACCTTCAGTCAACTTTGACTCGACCGAAATGGTCGAAAAACGCAATTGTAAGCTAAAAATCTTACATTCTAGTAATATTCAATCATTTACCTTCATTTTGCAACAAATTGGAAGTCTCTAGCACAATATTTCGATTTATGGTGAACTTTTGAAAATAAAACTTTTTCCTTACATCCGCGCGGTAACTGCCGAAAAAATTGGAAAGTCTTTCGTCCGATTGTCGTAACGTTTGCCCAGTTTTTTATTAGCCATTACATAAAGTTTTATATATGAAAATGTACGCGATTTTGTAGAATACACCAAAAAATCACTCATGGTTGTAGCTTTTATCAGTTTTGAAATATTTTCATATAAATCACGGTAAATAGAAAAATTCTACCTTTGGTCAACTTTAACTCGACCGAAATGGTCGAAAACTGCAATTGTAAGCTACAACACTTACATTTTAGTAATATTCAATCAATTACGTACCTTCATTTTGCAACAAACGGGAAGTCTCTAGCACAATATTTCAATTTATGGTGAATTATTGAAAACAACTTCTTTTTACATCCGCGCGTTACGAATTCACGCATCATATTGTGATAATATTTTCTCTGTGTTGCTTTGATCGTTTTACAATTTGTTATATACCAAAATGATCGCAATTTAGTGTACAATACAACGAAAAAATATTAACACATTAGCTTTAACCGTTTTGCTCACAGTGCGATTTGTATAAAATTATACATGAATTTTTTTTTGCACGCTGTCATATATTCCAATATTTATATATGATAATAATATTTTTTTCATTTCTGATGGTTGCATACTACACTTCAGGCAATGACAAAAACATTAGCCAAAAATGAACTCTTAATCTTGAAAACTAAGCGTGCTGTGATTTTTATAAAAAACCTTTTTTCCGCTTTGGCGCTCACTCCCGAACGCCACCGGCATACGGGAGACGATTTCTGAAATACCACTTAGGCGTTTAAGGGTTAACTAATTTTCTCTGCTGATTCCAAAAATGTAATTATTTTTCCTGTATCATACACCATTTTACAAATACATTGTCTTTCAATGTTATATACATTCGGTTATATGTTCTGCTACCAAGTGAATATCTAATTTTCTTTTTGAGATAAATCAATTAGCAAGTTCTGCTATTTTCAGGGTGGCTACTAGGGGATGTACAAATTCTCCAGACTCCCTTTGCTGTGTGTGTGGTTATTTTACTGGATAAAAAACAGGTACTGCATAAGATCGTGGAAGGTGCCAAATTGTGGATAGCGTAGACACTATTTTGGATTGCCCATGGGTAACCAGAACAAACCATGGGCCCCCTCATGTGATATGTGGAAGCTGCCAATCTATTCTAGAAGGATGGTTAAGAGGTACAGGAAGGGCAATGCCTTTTGCCGTTCCCAGAGTATGGGGAGAGCCGAAGAACCATCACGTTGATTGTTACTTCTGTATGACTCATGTGACAAAGTACAGAAAAGTGAAAGGAAGGCAAGCTCTTCAGTATCCAGACATCCCATCATCTAGAGCACCTGTCCCACATGATGGCACCTTACCAGTACCACAAACACCACAAAATGTAAGTATACCTATCATACTCTCCAAAATTCTTACTTTTAATTAACTTGAACATTAAGTATTTACTAGCTTTGCATTCATTTTCCTAAAGATGTATGGAATACTAACGTTATTCAAGTCTTTGTTTAAGTTGCAATAATGTAGTTATTTCTTTCTTTTCAAATGGAAGGTGCAATAGCTATTTCATCTGAAAAGTCAGCAAGTAGCAGCAGCCAAGAAATGGAGGAAGCTTTCATACCAAGAACGACTTCAGAGCCTCACTTTCCAAATCAGAGTGAGATAGATGATTTAATCAGGGATTTAAATCTTACTAAGTCAGGAGCTGAACTTCTTTCATCAAGGCTGAAGGAATGGAATCTATTAGGGGATGACTGCAGGACATCTGTGTACTGGAAACAACATGAAGACTGAAATTTACTATGACATTAGTAATAATCTGTGTTACTGTAAAGATGCGATTAGATTGTTTACTGCTATTGGAGTCAAGCATGATCCTTCAGAATGACGACTGTTCATAGGCAGCTAAACACGAAGTCTCAAAGCAGTGTTGCTCCATAATGGAAATAAGTATCCATCTTTGCCTCTTGCACACTCCGTACAGAAGAAAGAAAACTATGATAATGTCAACCTTCTTGACAAAATAAATTAGGCTGAATTCAAGTGGGATGTTTGTGGTGATTTCAAGATACTTGCCTTCTTGCTTGGTTTGTAATGGGGAGACACAAAGTATTCATGTTTCCTTTGCTTATTGGACAGCAGAGCAGGTGATGATCATTAGAAAAAAGTTGATTTGCCCCCACGATTGGAACTGCAGCCAGGAATGTTAAATGTTCTCAGACAGCCTCTAGTAGATTCCAACAAAGTCTTATTAACCCCCTTCATATCAAAATAGGATTGGTAAAGCAGTTTGTGAAGGTAGATACAGGAGAAGCTTTTCAAGAAATTTGTCTCATGTTTCCAAAGTTATCTGAGGCTAAGATCAAGGGTGGCATATTTGTTAGACCCCAAGTAAACGCAATGTTGAAGTCTGAGAAACTGGGAAAAACGATGACAAAAGTTGAAAAAGAAGCATGGTGTGCATTTTGGATGTAGTTTGTGGATTCCTAGGAAATCACAAAGATCCTAATTACAAACAAATGGTAGCAAAACTAATTGAGAACTTCAAGAAACTGGGTTGTCGTATGTCCTTAAAGGTTCATTTTTTGCACTCTCACCTAGATTTCTTCCCCGAAAACTTGGGTGATGTAAGTGAGGAGCATGGTGAGAGATTTCATCAGGACATCGCAACAATGGAAAGAAAATATCAAGGACCATGGGATACTGCTATGATGGGAGATTACATATGGCCTCTAGTCAGAAAAGATCAAAGTATGCACTCTAGAAAATCTCAATCGTCAAAGAAAAGAGATTTCAAAGCGTTTAAAGTGCAGAATTGTATTGTTTCTTTTTGTTTTGTTCTAACTAATATTGTACTTCCTAGATACCTTTCAGTACATGAAAAAGTATGTATTGTAATGTAATTATCCCTAGAATATTAGCATAGGTTGAACCAACATAGTGCTGTAGAGAAAAGCTGAGTATAGAACGGGACAATATGAAATTAAGAATACAGGCAGCCCTGGTAATGGCAGGGGTTCCATTCCTGGGGGGCCCGACTCTAAAGCGAAATTAGCCCCTAACCGAAATTCAAAAGTCTATGGGTGTCACAATCCCCCTTATGGTGCCCTAGACATGTTGACTATGCCTTAGAGCTTAGACAGTGTCACGGCCAGATATTTTGCCCTAATATGTAATAACTCTTTACTGAAAACGTGGAATTTCATTTGCCTAATCATTTACAATGGTTTGCCTGGTAGTTCTACAAATTTTTAATGTCAGATTCAATGAGCTTGTTGGTAAAACTTGGCCTTGAGAGAAAAGAAAGAAAGAAAGAAAGAGAGAGAGAGAGAGAGAGAGAGAGAGAGAGAGAGAGAGAGAGAGAGAGAGAGAGAGAGAGAGAGAGAGTCCTTTTTCAGACTGCTAATGTTTCCTCCATCTCTTTATTTATCATATCTTCTCGTTAAATCAGCTAAAAAAGCAAATGAGAATGATGAAAGTATCGTTAATACTGTTATAATCATTGCTTAAACGCCGCACCCATAACTAATTGAACAATAACAGTTGTTTTGCTACAACAACCAAACTGAATCTGATAACAACGTTTACTTGCATTTCAGCCATCGTACAATAGTAACAAATTACTGTAGTTTTGTTATAAATGACGTTAATTAAATAGAATAGGACCACTATATTTTTACATTACACATTTATTCGCTATAGAGAAAATGCCAGCATGGAAACATAGTATAGTGTACATACTGCTAACCCTCTTACGCCGATTGGACGTATTAAACGTCGAGTCAAAATGTCTCCCGTATGCCGATTGGACGTATCATACGTCGGCTCAAAAAAGTTTTTTTAAAAATTCGCGGAAAAATACTTATAGGCCTAACAGCCGAAAACTTTTGTATCACGCTCCTTGGGGGATGCTGGGAGTTCACGGATCAAGGCGTTGTTGTTTTGTTTACAATCGCTACGCTAGGCGCGCAAGCGCGAATTTCTTTCTTTTACAACACTAAGAAAAAGTATCAGTGACACATCTCGGAAATTATTTCGTCACTTTGACATAATTTTTGCACCATTTTAAATTATCCTTTACATGAAGTATTATATATGAAAATGTGCGCAATTTCATGTAAAATACAACAAAAAAATACTCATGATTGTAGCTTTTATCAGTTTTGAGATATTTTCATATAGATAACGATAAGTGCCAAAATTTCAACCTTCAGTCAAATTTGACTCTACAGAAATGGTCGAGAAACGCAATTGTAAGCTAAAAGTTCTTATATTAGTAGTATTCAATCATTTGCCTTCATTTGCAACAAATAAATTTGACGCCTCTAGCACAATATTTCCATTTATGGTGAATTTATGAAAAAACTTTTTCCTTACGTTCGTGCGATAACTCTTCCGATAAATTTTTTCATGCGATTGTCCTAATGTTTGCACCCTTTTAAATTTGCTGTTACATAAAGTTTTATATATGGAAATGTGCGCAATTTCATGCACAATACAACAAAAAACAACCCATGGTTGTAGCTTTTATCAGTTTCGAAATATTTTCATATAAATAACGTTAAGTGCAAAAATTTCAACTTTCGTCAACTTTGACTCTACCGAATGGTCCTAAAAACGCAATTGTAAGCTAAAACTCTTATATTCTAGTAATATTCAATCATTTTACCTTCATTTTGCAAACGACTTGGAAGCTCTAGACAATATTTCGATTTATGGTGAATTGTGAGAAAAAAAAAAAAAAAAACATTTTCCTTACGTTCGCGCGGTAACTCTTCCGAAAAAATCAGAATTTTTTTTGCGATTGTCGAAATGTTTGCACCATTTAAAATTAGCTGTTACATAAAGTTTTATATATGAAAATGAGCGCAATTTCATGTAGAATACAACTAAAAATGATTGAAGGTTGTAGCTTTTCTCTTTTTTCGAAATATTTGCATATAAATCACGATAAATAGAAAAAAAACCACGTTCGGTCAAATTTGACTCCACCGAAATAGTTGAAAAACGCAATTGTAAGCTAAAACTCTTACGGCCTAGTAATATTCCGTCATTTTTCTTCATTTTGAAACAAATTTCAAGTCTCTAAAACAATACTGTGATTTATTGTGAATTTTTGAAAAATATATTTACCTTCACTACGCGTGCCGATTCGCGGCCGCAAGTCTCCGAAATACGTACATCGCATTATCCTAATATTTGCTCCTTTTCATATTAGCCTTTTTAAAGAGTTTCATATATCAAAATGTGCGCAAATTCATGTAAAATACAATAAAAAATAATTGAAGGTTGTAGCTTTTTCCATCTCCGAAATATGTGCATATAAATAAATATATATATAAAAATTTCGACATTTGGTCAAATTTAACTCGTCCGAAATGGTCGAAATCTGCAATTCTAATCTAAAACTCTTACAGTATCGTAATATTCAATCATTTGTCTTAATTTTGAAACAAATTGGAAGTCTCTAGAACAATATTTAGAATTACGGTGAATTTTTGAAAATAAAATTTTTTTACGTCCAGGCGTTACGAATTCGTACATCATTTTGTGATAATATTTTTCCGGTGTTGATTTTATAGTTTTACTATGTATTATATATCAAAAGGATTGCAATTTAGTGTACAATACAACGAAAAAAAAAAGTAACTCATTAGCTTTGACCGTTTTTTGCACAGCGTGATTTGAATACAATTATCTATGAATTTTTTTTTTTCGCTACCATATATCGCATTATTTACATATGATAATGATATTATTTTTCATTTCTGATGATTGCATACTAAACTTCAGGCAATGGAAAAAAAATGAGCCAAAAATGAACTCTTAATCTTCAAAACTAAGCGTGCTGTAATTTTTTGAAAAAATTATTTTTTCCGCTTCGGCGCTCACTCCAAACCGGCGCCGGCATACAGGAGAGATTTTTATTTTTAGGGCTTCGGCGTAAGAGGGTTAAGCTGCATTTTTAGCTGAAGCTGAGAAAACAATGTTCACACTGCTAATGACTATAAATTATCGCGCATCAGTAACATGATGAAACTCAACCGCAAATAATAGTGGGGAAAATGTATTTTAATAAAATATACTTGCCATGAAAGAACACATTTTACTGTTGTTTTCACGCTGCTAACAGGTAAATAAGTAAAAATCATATTTCTGGGCTCGGCCGTGTCGCTCCTTGAAATAGGTTCCTTTAGCACTATTTCTAAGGTAAAATATTGCTATAATACCAGAGAACAGCTAAATTGGAAATGCCAGAATATTCTGGCTCGCTCACCTTTATTAAAAGGTGTCGGTATGGTTTCTGGGGCAAGTGAAACCACTACCACGAGTCCTTCTCCAATTAGCCTCTCCTACATCAAAAAACCTCAAAAAGAGCCAGAAACCATACCGACACCTTTTAATAAAGGTGAGCAAGCCAGAATATTCTGGCATTTCAAATTTAGCGGTTCTCTGGTATTATAACAATATTTTACCTTAGAAATAGTGCTAAAGAAACCTATTTCACTGGGCGGCATGGGCCCTTCGCCCAGAAATAGATTTTTCCTACGTCAAAATCCCTTTATGATATAGGATGAAAATAACGAACTTAATAAGTATTTTACACAATGTAACATACTCCTGACACCATCTATTAACGAAAAAAATCACAATCAAGTTCATAACAAGACGTACATATTTCAGCTTAAAAGCACTTCATATGACAAAAAATGAACCTGTTTACGCTAAACAGAAGCAAGAAAATCGAGTTAAGTAGGGCCAAATAACCCTGCCTCAGCCCTCAGCTGGATTTTTCCTAAGCAAAATATGGATCGCTTTGTTTCGAATGGAATCACGTCATATTTTTACACAATAAACATGCCCACAACGGAATCTGTTGAGAAAAAATTATTTAGTTCACGAGACATATTAAATTCATATTTTGACTTAAAAACATGTCGTATAATGACAAATTACCCTGTCTCATATACTAAGTATAGTATCTAGATATTTTATGCGAACTAGAAGCACGGCAAGTCGCTCCGAACTGAGTTAAATCAAGACCACCGAGAATAGAAAGCCTGTTCGATGTGACGTCATGATGTGATGACGTCGACCCTGGTAGTCAGACTCTCCGACACGAGTGACTGGCGACACACTCCCGACTCACGATCTTCCTTCCCTTACATCACTTGAACACAAGGTGTTTTCGTGGTTCCATTGTTTTATTTATGAACTGGAACATAAAACTTAAATGGCATCATGAGGTAGCGAGCCATGGGTACATCTAGTGTCCTTTTTTGGACGAACTTACTGTGGTAAGCAGATCAACTCGGCAATAAGTTCACTGCAACAGGTACTACATATTTGATTTTTCTCTCTGGATGATTTTCGACTGCACTATAAATACAGTCTGCATTCTCGGTGGTCTCGGTTGAATACGGTGAAATAAAACGTAAATACGGTGAAGTAAACTCGTATCCTCTAACAGCTGATTTCCAAACCAAAACATTGACTGCTTTGTTAGTATTTTATGATACAATAATATGAGAATACATACGATATTATTGGATACAGTAATGTACAACTTTCTAAAAGATTCACAGAAAAGATGCATATTCATTGTTTTTATTTCATAAATATACGTAGCCGTCAGCAACCTGACATCGCTCAATTAGGTATGCCACTGTTGGTCCAATTCTGATTCCCGTTTCGTGTCCAATTTTTTTTTTTCTACTGATATATCATTGTCAGAATGCACTGAACCTCCAAAATTGACTTATATTAATAAATTACTAAATTATATCGTATATGTAGTATAGAGTATAGGCTAGGTTACATTTACGATAAAATCATCATCATCATATACACGGGGCTAACTTGTAAAATGTTATTCAATTTCTCTTTGTACTGAATTATCATAAGCCAATGTGCATTGAACCTAGAGAATTAGCTGAATTAATAATTACTATGCCATATACGTATGTATAAAGTATGCTGTGTAGTGTACCTCCGCCCTTAGCTGATTTTTCCAAACCAAAACATGATCGGTTTGTTTGTATTTTATAACACAAATATTAATACAAGACTACATACAGCATTACTAAATAAAGCGAAGTAAAAGATAACTTTTTAAAAGAGCAGAGGCAAAGATGCAAATTCGTAAACACGTGTGCAGCGTAGTAGTGCTATCAAAGGAATGACGTCACAGGCGCTAGCTACACGGTAGCAGGTAGTGAGCTGTAGGTCGGCTCCTCTCTTCTTGAGGTTTTTTGATGTAGGAGAGGCTAATTGGAGAAGGACCCGTGGTAGTGGTTTCACTCGCCCCAGAAACCATACCGAAGCCTTTTAATAAAGGTGAGCGAGCCAGAATATTCTGGCATTTCCAATTTAGCGGTTCTCTGGTATTATAAAAATATTTTACCTTAGAAATAGTGCTAAAGGAACCTATTTCACTGGGCGACACAGGCCCTTCGCCCAGAAATAGATTTTTCCTACGTCAAAATGCCTTTTATGAGGCGGTTTCAGCACCTAGCCTAAGAAACCAATAACCAGACAATGGCGCTATAAACCCTACGGAATGTAAAACCCAGTTATGAATATATTTAACAAGCACCGTAAACCTGAAACGCCGCTAACCGATGGCGACAGTAACCGCGGGCTGCCTGTAAATTAAAAACTACCAATATTACATCAAAATGAATGTGATTTTTCAATTCTGTGGCAAAAAATTTGTATATAAACATAAAAAAAAACAAATAAACAAAACATGCCTTACATATAATGGAAGTGTTCTATATTCATTCAAGTCTATTAAAAATGTTGAAGATAAATATAAGCAACAAAATTAATATATTCAGTTTTATAGGTGTTTTTGGACTTTGAATGGGTAAGCTTCCTTTCCTCTTATGGTTAAACTTAAGGTTTTAGTTTGTGACTGCATGATCTAGGATCATCCTGGATTATCTCTTTTATTTTTACCCTTTTCACAGTTAACCATCTGGTATTCTTGATCTTTGTTTACTTTGTAACTTTCTTTCCAAATGTATTTCATTTGTGCCTTGACAATGCCTCAATAAAGGAGAAAGTACTTGGTACTAATGTCTGCCCATCATTTTCCTGTCGTATTTGCTTATATACCCTCTAACTACCTATTTTGATAGTTCAAATACCAAAATCCACCTTTTAAAATGCTTATAACTGCATATTCTAAAGTTTTTATTATAAAAATGTAGTCATGACAATAATATGAAAATACAGTAAGAAGTGGATATTTCTCTGTGAAAAATTCCATGGATAGGCAAAATTTCCACAAATTATGTGGATATACGCTCCACAGAAAAATCCAAGAATAGGTGAAGCTGCAAATCCTGAATTGCAAATATGAGGGGAGTACTATATAAGTAGTATATGAAATGGAATGAGAATTTCTAAAGGTTTTTTCAGATTTCTAAAGATTTCAGTAAAAACCACATAAAAATTGAGAAATCTTGTGAAAATTGAATTTGGTTTACTGAATGTACCCAAAACATGGGTATTTAGAGTTTCAGACAAAATGCTAAGAAACCCTTATATCTACAGATATTGCCAAAAAACTGATACTAATAAAAAAAAGCAGCTTTCATTTATCTTGCATAATAAACATAATTTTCAAATGTTGATGTTCTTTCTTTTTCAGGTGTATAGTGAATTGGTCTTAAGTAAAACATTACTGACACTGTAAACTACCGCCATAAGCCAGAAAACGCTGTTATTAGATGAGTAACCAGATGGCATTTAAATTATAATCTCTTGTCCTGTGGTCCTTAGTATTGAGAGCATATTAGTTTCATATCAACTCTGATTTTCACCTATGCTTTTTATTTCACTGTGTGAGCACATGCTCTAAAATTCTAAGATTTGTTTTTAAAAGAATAGGAAATCTCTGTAATCAAAGTTAAAATACCATTCCTTGACATATTTTCTAGCCAATGTTAGTAGATGACTCTAACGTAGAAAAAAATGTCAGTCACCACAACACGCAACATGGTGCCATAACATACCTTAAGGAGGCGCCAGTAACTGGTTATCAGTGCCGTTAACCAGATATCGGCACCATAAATCACCAAGTTTTGGTTAATGGCAGTTTTCTCTTATTGGCACCCTGTTGAGAATGGATCCCCAACTGATAACCAGGGACTGCCTGTCGACTGCTTGAGGATGAGTGAAAATCACTGATAACTAGATTTTGGTGCCGAGACCTGGTTAACAACACCTGTTAGTTATGTATCAGTGCTCTTTACCGGAAATTGGCACATTTCGGCACCACACAGAAAATTGGCAGATGCATTTCAAACTAGATAAGCCCCATAAAACTGGCCATCCCCATAAAACCGGATGGCCGATAACCGAGGCCGCACTGTATGGTCTCATGCAAAGTGAAATAAGAGCAGAAACTCTTTCAAATCTACCATGAGATATTTCAGGTTTTGCATGAGGTATTTTCTGCAAATTCCTTACTATAAAGCAAAAGATCTTGACTTTCATGTCAATTGCTCTGATGTAATATCCATTTTATATCTGGTTTTATATATATATATATATATATATATATATATATATATATATAATATATATATATATATATATATATATAATAATATATATATATATATATATATATATATATATATATATATATATATATATATATATATATATATATATATAGTATATATATATACACATATAGATTGTGCAAACATTGCACAAGCACTAAAACCCATATATATCAGTTTACTAACATTTCAAGTATGATAAAAACTATAATTCTTTGGATATAGTATGTATCTATCTAAACACCCATATAATTCACTTTATGACTAATTATTGTTTATAGAACATTAAAAAATAGAATACACAGGAATTATCTAGCTATGTACATATAAAGCTTATTAAAGCTTAAATGGGCACTTAGGACACGATAATGTATCACAGAAGGTAATTAAACAAAAATAAAAGGAAGTATAGTTCTTATTTCAGAGGATTCGTGGACACTGGAAAATCAATTAGTCACGTTTCCTTAGTCTAATATAACATGGTTTTCTATAAATGTATGTACATTATATATATATATATATATATATATATATATATATATATATATATATATATATATATATATAATATAGACAAATACACAGTATACATATAAACATATGTATATAAATATAATTCTATGTATATACATATATACAACACATACTGTACTGTTTTCATTTCAAAGTTCTAAATAGTTCTCTGGAGTTGGAACACTTACCTATTCCCGTGAACATGGGAGGCACAGAAGGCAAAGGAGTAGTGAATGAGGGTTGGATCAATCATTTGACCCTTTTCTGCTCTGTCTAGAAGATCCTCAAGATAACAAAGATGTCTATAGCACCCTCTGACACCATAACGAGCCTGGTATTCATCAAGTACAAAAATTTGACCAGGACTAAACCATCCCTGTAAAGAAAACCAATTTCATTCATACAAATAACTAAACTGAGAAAATATGCAAGGAAAAGACAAGGGAAACATTTAAAGGTACAGAATCTGAATTCTTACTTAGCAGTCATTATTGTGACCTAGTTCCTCGTAATGTAACCTGAAAGTGTTGTGAAACAAACTATTGGGATGACACACATTATATACAGAAAATGATTGCTAACTAAACTATTATCGCATAAAAGGGATTTTGACGTAAGGAAAAATCTATTTCTGGGCGATTGGATCGTGTCGCCAGCGAAATATCCTTTAATCCATTATTTCTAAGGTAAATGCACTAACACATACCAGAGAATAAATAAAATAAAGAAAGGTCAAGTACTACTGACTCGCTCACCCTCCAAGAGGGTGTCGGTATGAACACTATGGCGAGTGAGACCACTACCACGAACCACTTGCCAATAGAAATCTCCTACTACAAAACCCCCACTAGAGGGGAGCCGACCCACAGAGTGGGCAGCAACTACTACTACTCCATCCCATGCTGCCGACTGCTGCGCCTCTGGTGGCCATCCTGAAGTTAGCAGACAATCTTGAGCGCAGGGATGGGTAGGGTGGGATTTCGCTGGCGACACGAACCAATCGCCCAGAAATAGATTTTTCCTTACGTCAAAATCCCTTTTCTGGGCTCAGTTCGTGTCGCTGCGCGAAATCGTACCAGAGAAATAGCACAAGATTGTAAAGAAAATAATTAAATACATAAATAAGGTCTCAATAAAACTTAAAATAAAATAAAGAAATATAATTGCTAAGAAATATACATATACACAATGATACAAATTAGAAAATATTCCTTAAAATTAACTTAAAGTTAACATATATGTACAGGGCTTACATGGAATATATGTTGAACTTAACATTTGTGTATAGTTAATATGTACAAAGTAAATAAAGCAATTATAATAATAAACTGAATTTGAACAAACTTCGACAATAATATAATAAACAAATGTATATGACTTAGTATACAAAACCCGTAACCATTGCAAATGTAGATGTGTCACCCTAGCATAAAAATAAGGGGACCACATCATAGAGATCATTATATACAATCAATTGTGAGTGACCCTAGCAAAAAAATAAGGGGCCACCCACTGTACCATCATAAGAGCAGCTAAGACTCAAGGTAAACGTAGATGAACATGGTAGGTATAGACAACTGTGAGTGAGATAGGTAGAAAGGAGAACTGGATCTTCTACTTAAGATTAAGCAGAGTCGGGGGAAACTATGTTACCCGCCGCAACTGCTGAAAATTTCAGAGCTTCCAAGGACTTTAAGTAATGACGCTTAAATACTGTCGGCGATTTCCATCCAGTATACTTTTTTAAATCATCAAAATTCATGTGTTGGTAAATAGTTAATTGAGGTGGCAACTGCCCTGACATCATGAGCTTTAGGGAAGGAATCAGGGTTGGCTTGCTTAATAAAGTACAGGATCTGTTGCCTGATACCTTTAATAGATAAGGTACCACCTTTTTCTTTTTCTCTTAAAGAGAGGACCCGACGAGGATGAGGATGTGCCTGGACAGAAAGGCTCGTAAGGTCGATACTGGACAAAGAGAAACATCTGTGGAAGGGGTATAACTTCCACGGTTCCCACCTCATCAAAGGATCCTCATTCTTTGCTATAAAGCTACGTTTCCGGAGAAAGTAGAACTTCCCCTGTGGGAAGAAATTCTATATGATTCAGATCTCTGGATAACGCCGACAGTTCTGAAATTCTAGCTCCTGAAGCCAAGCTTAATAAAAATAGAGTTTTTCTTAAGAGCATTATAAATGAACATGTCGTATTGTCTGTTTCTGAAGCCAGCTTTAGAACATCATTTAAGAACCACGATACTGACGTAGGCCTCACTGAAGGTTCTAAGTCTAGCACAAGCCTTGGGAATAGACGAGAAGTAAGAGTCTTGTCAAGTCTATGCTGAACCCGAGTTGAAAAATCTTTTTCAAGGCTGACTTGTTTGTCGTAATAGTGCTACTGCTAAGCCTTTTTCAAATAAAGATCTGAAAAAGGATATAGCTGAATTGATTGTCATGATTCTAATATATGATTCTCTCAGGAAGGTTGCCAACTTTTTGACTGCAGCATCATACTGTCTCAAAGTTGAATCTCTTTTATCAGATTCCAAGAAAAGAATATTTCGAGGATCAATATTCGCATCTCTTTTAGCCGCAAACTTCATGAAGTCCATAAAGTTAGGGTTTTGAGAATTCCTGAGGAAGCGAACACAGTCTTCGTTTGTACTGACTGGGAGAGCCTGGGATTGGGAATTCGAAGAGGACGAAGACCCAGTTCCAGAATCAGATGGGGTACCAATTGCTCTTCGGCCAGTCTGGGGCTACTAGAGCTACTTGACCCTTGAACGTCCTGAGTTTGTTCAGTACCTTCAGGAGAAGATCACTGGAGGAAAGACATAAATCTTCTCCCAGTTGTTCCAATCTATGGACAGGGCGTCCGTGGCATAGGCCAGAGGGTCCAGGTTGGGGGCCACATAACATGGGAGTTTGTGGTTCGCTTGAGATGCGAATAGATCCACTTGTAGACCTGGAACCCTCCGGAGAATCCATTGGAACGAACTGTTGTCCAGTGACATTCCGACTCCAGAGGAACTGAGCGGGATAGAGCATCTGCTATGACGTTTCTCACTCCAGCTATATGGGTGGAGGAGAGGTGCCAACTGAACTTGTCCGCCAGGGAGAAGATGGCTACCATGACATGATTCAGATGTCGTGACTTGGAGCCTCCCCTGTTTACGCAATGGACTACCACTGCGCTGTCCAAACTAGCTTTATGTGGGAGTTCTTTGGCAGACGTAACCTTTTCAGAGTCAAGAACACTGCCATCGCTTCTAGTACATTTATGTGAAGCTGGCGGAACTGGGGTGACCAGGTTCCTTGAACCTTCTTGAACTGAGAATATCCTCCCCAGCCGCTTAATGAAGCGTCCGTGTGGATGGTAATCCCCGGAGGAGGAAACTGAAGGGGTACTGATATTGACAGGTTCTTGACTTTTCCCCAAGGGCGTAGACGATTCCGTAGAATCGTGTGGGACTGATGACAACTTGTCCCTGGATCTGACATTTGCTCGTGAGCGCCAGATTCTGGCTTAGGTCTTTCAGTTTGGCTTTCATCAAGATGTTTGTCACTGATGCAAATTGGAGTGAACCCAGGATTCTTTCCTGCTTCTCCTGAAGCAAGTTTGTGTCCTAGAAATTGCTTTACTGACTTCGCTATTTCCTTTCTCTTGGCTGATGGAATCTGACAGAGTATGGGAGGATAGATTCCATTGAATGCCAGCCCACTGAAAGTTGGACTCCGGAGTGAGTCTTGATTTTGTCCTGTTTATCTTGAACCTAGATACTCTAGGAACTGGATTACTTTCAGTGTGGCTTTGCGACATTCCTCGACTGTTGGAGCCCAAATCAACCAATCGTCGAGATAAACGCTACTACCAGTTATCCCCTGAGACCTTAGTTGTTGGACGACTACTTCCGCCAACTTCGTGAACACCCTGGGTGCCACGTTCAGACCGAAGGGAACTACCTTGAAGGAGAATGCTTGATCTCCTATCTTGAAGCCCAGATAAGGGCGAAAGTGTCTTGCAATAGGGATATGATAGTATGCGTCTGTAAGATCGATAGAGGTGGTGACGGCCCCACGGGGAAGTAAGGTCCGCACCTGCGAGATGGTGAGCATTTTGAACTTGTCGCAGCGAATGGCCAAGTTTAAACGGGATAAGTCTAAGATTACCCTTCTTTTTTGTGAGCCTTTCTTTGGAACGCTGAATAAGCGCCCTTGAAATTTTAATCTGTTGACTCTCGCTATTGCTCCTTTCTGAAGGAGGTCCTCCGCATACTCCGTCAATTCTTTTGATGGAAGTTGAAGGAAAGGTCTGGGTGGAGGCGGATTCGCAACCCAACTCCAACCCAGGCCTTTCGACACAATACTTTGTGCCCATTTGCTGAATCCCCACCGGTGCCGGAAGAGAAACAGCCTCCCTCCTACCTTCAAGTTCTCATTGCTGCTGGTAACCTCCGCGGCCTCCCCGGAAGTGTTTTCCCCTATTAAGAGACCTTCCTGATCCTTTCTGACGAAAGGATCCCTTACCTCTGCCTCCCCTACCCGAGCGGTCATACTGCTGAAAGGCCTGGCCTTCGAACACTTGGTTGAAGGCTGGGGAGACAGCGTAAGAGGTGGAAGGTTGAGGCTGGGGGGAAATCACGTAGATGGGCTGTGATTGAGCCTTGGAGGTAGAGGGTTGGGCTGCCTGCACCAACGGAACAGTCGAAACAGGCTGGGCGAAGCGTTGTTGTTTCTTCTGGTAAGGCTGGAAACGTCTGGGTTTCCTCTGAGCCTTACCCCTTGTTGCCTGGTCTTGGCGTCTCTTTGCAGTGAGACCCCAACGATCCTTAAGGCTTTGGTTAAGCCTTGTCGCTTCCGCCTGGACCTCCTTTACCATTGCATCAGGGAAGAGGTCTGCTCCCCAGATGTTGGATGAAAGCAACTTATTCGGTTCATGACGAATAGTTGCTTCCTGGAGGACATGTTTCCGACAGTTAGTTCTGGCTGTAGCGAACTCAAACATGTCAGACTGAACCGTTTGCGTCAGTGACTTGGTGAGAAGCTTAAAGAGTGGCTCAGAACCGTAAGAAATGGTTGCCACTTCCGTCATGGCCATGGTGTTAATGGACCTGGCTAGCCTAGTCTTGGCCTCAAATTCAGCCTGAATGAGGCTGTCCGGAAGTCTAGGCAGCTTCTCACCAAACTGATCCATAGCACAGTCTGGCTTGAGTTTGCCCGCCGAAAAAGTGTTGGGTAAATCTTCCCACAATTCTCCGAGTGAGGGGAGCAAAGGAGATGTGGGGTCTGCTGCCCTTAGCTGTGGTAACGACTCCCCCTTCTGGGCCGCTGGGATAGTGACCGTAGCTATTTTGGTAAGGAAGGGAAGCGGAGTTCCCTCTTCCATTGTGAAAATGGTGAAGGGACTCTTAAAGGTTGAATTTTCGTGTTCGAACAATCCATGTCCTCTAAACACCTGAGCATTCTCTTTGAGCCTGGTCACGTGAGTAGAGGACTGTCTCCTTAGGGACCTTGTCATCTCTAGTCATGGCTGCGTCAGTGAGTCTGGCGTAGCCAATGAACGGTGGTGTAGACCCTCCGGTAGAACTCGAAGTCCTCAATCCTTCGAGTACCACACTCCGGAATTGAAATAAGGCCGTCCTGGAAAGGGGCGTATGACGCCACCCTCCAGGGGTTATTCATAGAGAACGGAGGCAGAGAGTCATGAGGTGGGAGCTGAGCTATTCCGGTGCCGAAAGGTGGGGGAGTAGCTAGAGGAGCCTGGCTAAGTTCGGCGATGATGTTATCCTTGGAGGTGATCCTGTCGGACAACCGGGAGAACATCTGCTCCATACTGTTTTTCAGAGAGCCGACCAAATCCCCCATGTGTTGCAACAGACCAGCATTGGGATCCAAAGCCGGAGCTGCTGCGGAGGTGGTTGGGTAACTCTGAACAGGTACCAAGGGGAGAGGAGAAACGGCTGACTCCGCCGGAGTATGTGGTCTCTCCTTGGAAGACCTGCTCCTTGAGGATTTGGAGCCAGACCCAGAAGCTCTAGACCTCTCTGCTCCGGGGTTCGTAGCCGGAGACTTACGAGATGTTGACGCCGACGAAGTCTTTTTGGACGACGACGACGTCTTGCTTAGGGTTTTTACAACCGTCTGTCCCTTGACCTTAGGTCTTACTGAAGCGTCAGGAGAAGTATAAAGGAGCTCAGCTCCTGTAAAGCCTTGGAAGGAAGCTGGAGAGTTAGCAGGAGTAGAAGACCCAGTGGCGCCCAAGGGAAGCCCTTGGGCGTCCAACGTACCTACCTCGACCAACAGGTCGTCAACACCTACCATTGGCTCTATATTCAAATCAAGTGTCGCGACGTCTGACGAGATATCTTGGCCTGGTTCCTTTAACGAAGCGGCGAGCTGTTGCTGAATCGCCGCCATAGTCGGGGCTGCCTTGCCGTTGACTTGCCGCCGGGGAAGATTAGGACAGCCAACCTCTTCTCCAGAATGTAGGGCTGTCCCTTGGTGGCGTTCTTACCGAAACCGCCGACCCAAGCCCTCAGGGTTGCCAGGGCGGTATCTCTAACGGCGGGAGCCTGGAAGAGAGGGCATTCATTAGTTTTAAGTTTAAACTTAAGATTAAAACTTAAGTAATAGGCTTAGTCTAAAGACATAGGGGATGCAAGATCCCATATAAAACAAGCTTAAGTTTAAAATAAGAGATTAAAATTAAACTTAAGAACTACAACCTTTGTTGGGATTACCGAACGGAGTTGGGAATACTTACCCCGTCCAAGAGCTGGCTCACAAGATCGTAGCAAATGGTGCAGGTTTCGTGGAACCAGACTTGTAGATTCCCGTGCGGAGTCGCGCATGGAGCATGGGATCTGCAGACTTCATGCCCACAGGGGTCCTGGAGCATGGCATTGCATCCTGGATGCTCACAGTTGATGGTCTGTAAGTGAAAAAGATACATGAGTACCGTAAAAGACATCACTTACAGGCTAGTAGGCTAAAAGAACTCCGCTGCATGCCGGAGCGCGAAAAAATTTTGGGCATAACCCCTCCCTTACCGCCTGAATAGGCTAGAACCCCGGAGAGGTCCGGTGTGATAACGTAGGTAACGGAGGGATTCGGCTTAAGCTAGCTTAAATTAAACTTATTATAGTTTAAATACTAAACACTTAAGCCTAAAGCACTAGAACGTACCGGAATAATTCCGGTGCGCGGCGGTGTTCGTGTCGCGATATCAGCGAGACGGGGTGGTTAGGAAAGACCAACTGTACGCCTGCAGTCCGCCCGCAAGGGTGAACTAGCAACCTTCCACGTGAATGCCGGAGCTCCGGTAAAATAAAGAGCACCAGTAAGCCGGGAAGGAGCGAGAGGGCGAAACAGACTCGAGCCAACAACGGAGCGACGGAGTAACGACGGGGGGGGAAGGCCAGTCCCCCCCTTAGTCATCCGAGCGCGCCGTGAAGCAAGAGAACGGTCAAGTCCAGTCCTGGGTCTGTCCAGCCCCCCCTACTCCCTCCGCCTAGGGAGAGAGGGAGGCAGGCACGGGTATGTGGAGCGAGCGAGGACAGACCTACCCCCCCCCCCGGCCCTATGGAAGAGCGGGAGGAGGGTAAGGTGACTGGACGGGCGCCTGGCTGCTTCGCGATCACATGGTGACCACGGAACGGTAACATGCGAATACAATGAAACAACATAGCCTAGGTTAAAGCAACCAACTAATCAGTTAGATGCTATACAGAAGCAACCGAACTGATGAGAGGAAGCAATAAATGGTGGGGACCAATGAAATACGGAACCTAGGCTACGTAATATGCCAGACGCCGTAGGCTAACCTAAAATATAAAATAATCAAAAATTACGTAACGTAAAGTAAGAAAGTAAATCAGTAGGAGAAAAAATCCAGGAGTGTACGACTAACCCGAAAGAAAGTCTACCACTCAAAGCTAGCCGGGGCCGATACTAAGAGCTGTGGCTAGGGTCTGGATGGAAGATGCCTACGCAAGGTAAAGAAGACATGCATGCATGACATAAACCCAGTAGGCTGGACCCCTAACATAATATGGATAACTAACAATAGAGCGTAAAGTAATAAGGGAAGGTTCTAGGTATGGAAGACCAAGAACGAACCCGCCACGAGGCAGAACCATGCCGCCATGCTTCCGACCAAGAGCCAGTATTTATACCTAAAAAACGGCAAATACTGACTCAAGGCCGGAAAAAACCCAATAGCAACAATAACCGATTACTTAACTTAGCTGCTGCGATGGCTGCACGCTCCATAATTAGTAAATCCAAGAAAGGGGCACAAAAAGCACAGAGCAAAAAAGGGCACGTGTGTACGCAGTGCGCTAACTGAAAAGGATGGCCACCAGAGGCGCAGCAGTCGGCAGCATGGGATGGAGTAGTAGTAGTTGCTGCCCACTCTGTGGGTCGGCTCCCCTCTAGTGGGGGTTTTGTAGTAGGAGATTTCTATTGGCAAGTGGTTCGTGGTAGTGGTCTCACTCGCCATAGTGTTCATACCGACACCCTCTTGGAGGGTGAGCAAGTCAGTAGTACTGACCTTTTCTTTATTTTATTTATTCTCTGGTATGTGTTAGTGCATTTACCTTAGAAATAATGGATTAAAGGATATTTCGCGCAGCGACACGAACTGAGCCCAGAAATATAAGGCTCCATTCAGTCATCTAACAATGAAATCATAAACTTAGATTTTTCTTCCTTTTCAGACTTGAAAACAATTATGGATATTTTATTTCCATTTCTGACTGTCTCGTAATTTACAAAATAACCATAGAACAAATATCTTCATTAAGAGTGTAAAATAAATGAACAAAAAAGCTGATACAGTGTTATGAAACAAGGAAAGCTCTTATTGATAAAGGTACAATATTGTTACAAAAGCAATACAGCTTGCTGAAAATGTAGCATAGGTTTCTTCACTCTGTAACAAGGCACAGGCTTCAGTTACCCAAATTACTTTATTATAATATAACTACTTAAAAACTGTCAAGAGGTTTCTCAGCCTGTGGTCTAAAATTGAATATTAGTCCGGCCATAGGTCTGTTACTCTTTTTATCCTGTTATATCTTTTCCTTATCTAGTAAGATCTGGTCATACAAGTGGAGCAGCAGCTACACAACTTTATTATTTCTCTAAAACTTTCCATCAAAGTCAAAGATTTTCTATTTTATAAGATGCCATGATAACCTTGATAACTAAGGCAATGCTATATTATATATGTCACTACTATTACAATCAAGGATGGCTCTCCATGTAACAATTGTGTTTCATCATCTGAAATTCAAGAATTATGTTCCTACCTGCTTATAACCCTTTTTATAATATGAACATACACTTTCTGGTTCAATCTTGTAGGTGGAGGGATCTCCTTCACCCTTTGATGATTAAAAGTGATGTATACTGTTCCCTTTCTCTCCTAACCATAAACTTCTCTTAAAAGCTTTGGTAGTTTTGGTGCTGTGTTGAACAATTTTTATGAAATTATAATGAATGAATTTCTGATTTGCTTATATTAAGTGGAATGCTTCTTTGATTTTTAAATATCTAGTTACTAGAATTTTGCACTTTGCAAATCAAAGCTGTTTCAATCCTCTTAAAGAACAAATTTTATTGTCAATATCAGGTAGATTCCAAGCCAACTCATATCCCCTCTTGAATTGAGTAGAAAAACAAAGTAGCAATCAATTACTTTACAAATTGGCCAAAATAAGTTACAATACAAAGTTTCAGACTTTTGAAATTCTATTAAAAACATTATACTACTGATAGCAAATGTGTCTATAGTTACGTTTTTGCTTTCCTGTATCTTAATTAACAATAAAGTTTTTTGTATTTCAAAACTTTGTAATCCACAGGCTTTTTCCACTTTCACAAGGTTTCAGTTTGGCATTCTTTTGGGTAACATTTTACAGTTTTTATAGGATTTTTATTATTTACTCAAGATGGATATCTTGGACTTGGAAAATGACAAATTTTTTAATCAATTTGTATTTTTCATAGCTAACAAACCTGAGGTCTTAACAATAGGATAATTCTTCTAGTACCAGCTGGAAACTGGTTAAAAACAATCAAAGACTGTAAAGCAAGGAATCTGGTATCTGGCAAATCTTGCGTATACGAGGTAAAGACTTAAGCAAATGTTTCCACTTTCATAAGAGCATTAACTAACCTGTTGCAAAATGACATATTTTCTATTGCAACTGTGAGTTCTACAGCAGATTAGCAAGTGGTATTTTCAGAGACCTCTTACTGAGCCCAAAATTTATTATATACTTTTGCATTGGTAACACTAAACACAAGGAGCATAGCATATAAATCTATTTATAGATATCATTGATCAGGCAATTTCCTGTTCAGCCATCTCCTAAGGCTTCCCTTTGATACAAAACCTTCACTGTTATTCTCAGTGTCTACATCTACTCAATTAAGATGCTGCATATACTTGTCCTACAATGCATCAACATTCATATTCTGCTGAGGAGACATGATGTCATAATACTACTAGCTTTAGCATTTTGCTAGAAACTAAGGAATATTAGCTAACCTGTTGCAAAATGACATATTTTCTATTGCAACTGTGAGTTCTAGAGCAGATTAGTAGGTGGTATTTTTGGATACCTCTTACCAAGCCCAAAATTCATCCTTCATTATGTATTGGTCACACTAAACACAAGGAGTATATCATGTACATACATCTATTTACAGATAGTACTGATCAGGCAATTTCCTGTTCAGCCATCTTCTAAGGCTTCACTCTGACAAAACTGCTATTATTCTCAATGCCTACATCTACTGAATTACGGTGCTGCATATACTTGTCCTACAATGCATCAACATTCATATTCTGCTGAGGAGACATGCTGTTATACTACTACCTCTAGAATTTTGTTAGAAATAGTAGTGTTGCAAAAGTTGATGACCTTTAAGTTTACAAGATGCTAAACTGCTACCGTACAGTGCAAGCTTTTATCTTGGCTTATCAACATTTTGAGCTTGTTTACTGTATTCCTTTATATTTATAGATTTATTAGATCTCATTAAGATCTTTTTCTGTTTGACACAAACCGGTACTGTATTATACTGAGAGACAAAATGCTAATACATTCAATAAACTTTGTGAAGTAGAAATACCAATAAAAATTATTACACATTACACGTACAACTCTAAAAATAATAATTCACTTCCCAATACCCAAGTAATGCATATAGGAAAACAATAGATTATCATTTTATGATCTATCACGTACTTACCAAGGAACAGTAGGGATCAATAAGACGGTATTCTAAAGTTTGAGACTGTAGCAATCTAAATAGATTATGATGATCAAATCTAACAGGATCTGCACTAATATATTCATCCATTCCATGTTTCTTGGCTTTATCTGCATCTGCAACAAGAAGTAGGAATAATGTAAAAAAAAAAATAAGATAGATTTGGAACTTAGAGAACAAATGTACTCTACGTGATTTTGCAATTTAATTCTCTGTGGTCAAATACCTAAATCACTTGCAATAGTATAAAAATGCCAAATTTTTATAATGGACCAGAGAGCCTCTTATCTAGAAATTGGAACCAAGAGTGCTCAGATAACTGGCTTTTCTGAATCACTGACCTAAGTTCAAAGTAAACTCTAACTTAATTCAGTCAACCTAGACAAATTCATAATAACGAATGGGTATAAACAACAAATAATAATTACAATACTTGTACCAATATCATATGAAACAATAAAAAAGTTGATAATGTTAATGAAACATTAATATTTATTAGAGAAAACTAATTGTTAGATCCACTTGATCTGATAAACTACCGAGTACCTTATGGAATCCTATTTGTCTTAAATGCAGGTATGACCAAAGTGCTGAATTCATTAAAACAATATTCCATATGTAAGATGTACTCATTATAATAAAATGAAAATACTAAATGTCTTACAATGTTGATTCTTGAATTCCTATCATCAGCTAGGGTAAACTATGCATAACTTAGGTTAGCCTGGAACATTCATTTATAGTTAACTGTAAATACAGTAAGAAAAACATGTATTGCATGATTAAGTAAACTGAATGTAGATTTGAAAATTCCTGTGTGATCATTAAACAGATCAGTATTGATTAGTAAAATAAAATCTTCATTGAAAAGAATGCCACTTTGTATGCTGCTAGGCTTACTTTGTTTGAAGCGACAGGTTATATTAGCAGCTGCAGTGACTGTTTCATATTGTACTCTGATTGTAGTGTGGAATGAATGAAGAACTCTATGCAGTACCAAAGACAAACCCTGTAACTTTTGCTCAGCACACCCTCGCTGGCTATTTTGGCATTGCTTTGTTGTAGTATATGCAGGATTGTTGTTGGTGTGATGTTCTTATAAAGTCTTTTTGGATTTTTGCAGGTAGTGTCTGTCTATTTCTAAGATCACGGTACTAAACTTAAGCATACTGATAACCATGAGTGAAACTATGACATACACATAGTTTTTGAATACATATGTGTTAAATAATTAGTGATCATTAGCTTTAAAATGAAAACAGTGAACTACTGTAGTGTGAATAGTAACAAAAGGTGTCCTATTATAAAAGCAGCATTACTGTATGCAACAGTACTATGATCATTCTTAGTGCTAGAATATATTCTTTGAGTAGTGAAAGACCAACCAAATTGGTCCAGTTGTTCAAAAAAAGCTATGTACAGTAAATTAGCATGTAAAGACTCTTACCTCCTTGAATTTTGGATAACGTGGAATTCTTTCCTTGAGGCATGATGGGCGGCGTAGGTTTGTGAGCCTGTCCAGTAGCTCTATACAAGGCTGTGACCCACTGATGGGACTCATTTTCATCTTCTGTAGCAAACAGTATGGATTCACCCTCCCTGACGGCATTGAAAAAAAACCTACCTCCCTCCAAATCTAAAAAGAGAATAACATAACCATATTTTTCCAGTAGAATCTTTTGCAACACATAACAACATGAATATGTATGATATTGCATTAAAATTACTGATTAAAAATTTTTCTTACAAAGCAAAACTACATGTATAATACAATTACATACTAAATACAAATAGTAATACTCAAATGCAAAACATTTAAATGTAAAAAAATGCAGGGCAATTTGTTAACTAAATAAACTACATTATAATTATGAGGATTAAGCTTACAAAAAATCAAAACAGCAATAAGGACTCCACTTGTTAACTAAGCAATTAGATATTTGATTCTTATGGAATAATGGGAGTAAATAGATAATGACGAGCTTTCAGTCAGCCTTCAGTCATACCAAAAGAAATTAAATGCACTAGCAAAATTTAAGAAGACATTTCTTACACACAATAAAAAAGTACTGAAAATCAACATAAAAATAATGGTGTACACTTTTCCTCTACAAGGGGCATTCAAATTAAAATTCAGCTGCTTGAAATTTTTTCACGAAACATCTGTTTCACGAATTAATATGGCAACTCAACAAACTATCTAATGTAATCTGAGGAACATAAATAACATCTAGTACAATAAAGACTATAAATAATGATCATGTTCTTCAAAGATGAGGATGAATTAAGACCCCTCTTCTTGGTAAAATGTTAAAAATATGTTTGAAATCCTTAAGCTTTAAAAAGGACTACTGTCAAAACCCTTAAGCTTTACAAAGACTGTAGTCTTCATTGTCATAAGAAATAAAACTAAATCAAAATATCTCTGTGAACAGATTTTTTATATCAAGTTATCGTTGGGTCAGTTATTATTATTATTATTATTATTATTATTATTATTATTATTATTATTATTATTATTATTATTATTATTATTATTATTATTATTATAAAAGATTAGTTTATCCAGACCTTTGAGCCTAATAAAGGCTCTTCTCGGGCTGGTTTTCAGGAATTAATCCTGAAAAAAATTTATACTGCAAAGGATTTAAGCCATCTTCATTTCAAAGTAATGTCAAATTAGCAATTACTCATTACTGATTTCATAGCGACTGGCACGAACCGGTCAGTCTTTATCGTGTAGGGGGGCTATTGATACCAGTCCTGTCGAGCCAGTCCTGTCCCGTCGTTCTTTCAGCATGCTGAACTGACTGGCACATCGCGACTCACTCTGCGGGTGTTGGGAAGGACTGAGGCAAAGTTTCAACATGTACAATACCCTATTTCCTCATGGGAGTCGGGGCAGTACCGCTGTTGTGAAAGGATGTCGCAGTCAGTCAAGTATTTATCTCACGATTTTCATTCGTGATTTTTTTGGACCTGTACAGAGCACTACTGTGCTTGTGGAAAATACGAAAGTCCGGATTATTCCAATTAAGTAAAAAGACAAGCAGCTTATGAGCAATTACTGGAATGATGTAAAAAAATAGATAAAGATGCAAACAGCTTTTGTGAAAGCCAAAATTGCCAGCCTTTCATGGTATCTTTTGACTAATATAAATAAGTTTTACAATTAATTTGTAAAACATTTTAAAGGATAAACGTGGCAATAAAAACATTAACATTCTTAAACGACTGTGAATTTTACTAGAAAAACATTTGAGAGGATATCTGTCCATAGTGATCCAAATCACACCTCTCATCGATATTCAAATTCATTCATCTCCAGAGTCAACTTAGATTCCTGTTATACGAAGTAAAGTACGTTTAAGAATGATACATTCCATATCACCTTGAGAGAGAGAGAGAGAGAGAGAGAGAGAGAGAGAGAGAGAGAGAGAGAGAGAGAGAGAGAGAGAGAGAGAGAGAGAGAGATTCTGAAATGCAGGTAAACCTTTGGATAGGTTAAATAAAATGAAAAAGCTGAAAAGCATATTGTATATTCAGCGGTCCTCCTAAACTATATGAATGGATTCCGTTGTTAACCGATTATTGTACCTGAAGCAGCAATCAAAATTAGGAACACCCCAGTCATCATCAGTCATTCTTAAATAATTTCTATAATCTTCCGGGTTATTTTCCTTTAATTCTTTCATTTAAGTCATATGGTAAAACCTCTCTTTATTAGCCATGGTTTCACCCAAACTCTACGATTTTTCTTGCATATTTCATGCTCGTATTTGTCTTGTAGGAGTGCTATTATCATTATTGCACTTATCTTCCTTTTACTTGGTGCCATGATTTAAAAACACTCACTATATCAGGACACTACAAGACTGAAAGGAACACGGCCACTGAATATTAACTCTGCCCTCTCAAAATATATGTAGAGCAAGTCCTCTGCGTGTATGGGCAATACCCAAGCAGACTGGAGCGCGCTCTAATCCCGGCAGGAGAAACTCCATGCCAGTCGCGTACGTGTATGGCCGCCTTAACTCTGACAAACCACTTTCTTTTGAGGGTTTAACTCCGAATCATCTCTCATCCACTTTGACTACGCCCACCTGTCCTTGCAAGTACTAGAATCAGAGGCACCTGGCCTAAGAAGGGATTAATCGTTGCCATATTGAATTGGCCACATGGCTGCCACATGGTGATTTGACCATGAGGGTCACCAGTTGCAGAGGGACAAACAACCCCACCATCTGCCCAGATGCCGGCGAACTTCTCCGAATGGATAAAAGGAGCCTGCACATGAAAGACTGCCTAAGATGATTTCACACCCCCAACAAACCTGCATGCTTTACACCTGGGTTGCCTCCACCTCTTTTTTTCTCAAGATGGCTATTGCCAGCCTATGTATATTTGTGAAGGGCCAATACATCAACTTTCCCATTGGCACCAATGAGGATGACAACTACTTTTCGACTCAGGTATTACAGTGCAAAGGTTACAAGGTTAATGCAGTCCAGTCAACCTCATTCTTTGACTTAATTCCTTTTATTCTCTTGAGCCAGACCTGTAATCCCATCATGTTTCCTGCATTGATTTTGGTAATATTATAGCATGGCTTGTACATATTGTATTCTTTCATGCTGTGAGATGCTTGCATTGTTATTAGCTACCCACTAAAAGTATTCCATTGGGAAGTAACTTGACTGTTTTGAGTCATTAATCCTTCCTGTAATTTCTTTACTCTAAGTGACCAGTAAAGTAACTTCCCCCTTTTGTAAAGTAATGTAACTACTTCCCTTAAGTGATCATAAATGTAAGATGAATGCTTGTGAGATTGAGTAATCAGAGCCCTACATAAAATTGCCTCAACACCCCCATCATGTGTGCAACCCACCTCGCTCATATCACAAAATGTTATTGTTACAGATGTGCTATTTGTGTTGCTATGAAGTCTGGAACCTTACATCGTGGTGCTCTGGGATTCTCCCCCTCTTTGCGTCTCCATCATACCACGTGCCTGGACACCTTCGGTCACCTATTTATCTATTTCAAGATCCAATTCATAATCAATTGACTTTGTGTTACGGAGCCCTGACATCCCCTTAAAACATATAGAGTGCAATTCTCTTACTATGATTGTGTGTGTAAATATAATTAATTAAGCCAACCTTTAGAGTTTGCATAATCAATCCTCACTCTGAAATGGGTCCTCAGCCTCATTTTTATCTTTGAGATTGTCCCTTCTTGATCAAGGCATTTGTACATTTAGGCGAATGCCCATTACAGCTGCGCACTATCAAGTGATAAATCTTTAAAAATATATATTAGATTTTCTTTAGAAAACCAATTTTATTTAGGAACATGATGATCTTCTTAAATAAGAAATCTTTGCCTTCAGCAAGAATGCCTTTTGAAAATAAATGCTTCTTAGCTGGCTTCAAATTGGACATTCAACTAATAAGTGTTCGACAGTCGTTGGTGTTTGGCATGTAATACATTTCATTTGGTCTGAATGTGGATTTGACAATAAATGACCATGTAAAAATCTAGTATGGCTTATATGTAGTCTTGTTAATATAAATTTTTACCTCTTTCTTTTTGAGATGATGACATCCATGAATGTACTTCAGTTTTTATATTTCTCAGTTTATTTGTAGTTGGCACTGATATTCAATCTGTTTACCAGTCTTAGTATATTAAAGGCTTAATAGATGTTATCCAGACTGATATTAGGGCAAGTGTAATTGTTGATGGAATAGTGCAAGCTAATTTGCAGTTGTATCTGCTTTTTCATTTCCTTCAATTCCCACATGAGCTGGAATCCAACATATTTTTATTAACAGTCCTGATTGAATAAGCTGATGGATTTTCATTTGGATTTCTTGTACAAGATGATTTAGAGATTTGTGTTTGTTTACAGCATCAATAGCACTTCATGAGTAACTAAAAAATATGGTAGAAATTGCTCCCCTCTCAGATATTATGTCTAGTGCTATTCATGTGGCTGTGAGTTCCGCAGTATATACATATGATATTAGTGGAAGACTTATTTTAATTAATTTATCTTTTGAGAATACTAAAGCTCCTACTCCATTGTTACTTTTTGATCCTACACAGTTATTAAGTTTTGGTGGAGTTTTAGGGGTAATATACCTGCTTCTGCTAACAGGGAGTTTATTGGTGATGATCAAAATGCTCCAGCACACAATCGTATTCCTTCATAATGTAATCCACCTAGTGTTTTTTATGTCGTTTCGGAGGTGGATGAATATATTGGGGAACCATAATCTATTATAGATAATACAACTGCTTTGTATACGTAACATTAACATGGTGTTATGTCCAGTTCCCCACTTGGTATGTCATAGTTTTTTCAATATGGCAAGGGCTTTTATGCCTTTTGCTTTAATATGATTGAGGTGTGCTTTCCAGTTCAGGTGTTGAACAAACACCATTCCTAGGTATTTAATATTTGTGCAAAATCTAATTTCAGTATCATAAAGATATACATAATTTAATAACTGTTTGGTCTTTTAACCATCTTTTGTCATTATAAATATACTAATTGCCTTTGTTTTATTTATTGAAAATTGGAATCCTACCAAATTTGCCCAATTGGTAATATTTGTGATGGCCATTTTTGACATGTCTTAGCATGCTACCTGTATGGTATATGGTAAAGTCATTAACATACAAGCTGTTTTTAACTCCTTTTGTTAAATTTGTAATGTCGTTGACTGATAAAGCAAATACTAGAGTACAGCTTAGGATACTACCTAGAGGGATTCCTTCTCCCAGTTTATAAATATTTGAATAAGAATTTTCTATTCAAATTTGGAAAGTTTTATTAGTGAGAAAATTTTTAATAAAAATAGATAAATGACCTCTAATTCCATTTGAGTGAAGTTTTTCCATGAGTGAAGTTTTTGCACGATACTGTCTCTTATATGTTGTATCACATGCTTTTTCTATATAAAAAAATATTGCCACTATCAATTTTTTCTGATCAAATCCTTTTTTGATATGATTTTCTAGACAAGTAAGCAGATCAAGGGTTGATCGGCCAGCTCTTGGCCCTGATTGTGTCAGTGTTAGAATTGAATCTTTTGCTATGACTTATGTTAGTCGTGTATTGACTATTTTTTCTAGTATTTTACATAAACAGCTTGTCAAAGATATTGAGCTATAATTGGAAGGATTACTTGAATCTTTCCCAGGTTTGTTTATTGGGATACCGTTAGCATGCTTCCATTTATCTGGAAAAACACGTTTCATCCAGATGATATGGAATTTTAATAAATATGATTTGGCAATGGGGGCTAGCCTTTGTATCATTTCAAATGATATTTTAACATGGCCAAGGGTCGATGGATGACATGAATTTAGAGAATTATTTAATTCTTCCATATTAAATGCATAATTATATTCCAGATCTTCAACAGTTTCAAAATTGAGTATGGTGTCTTTTCCTTGTACAGTGGACCCCTTGTATTCGTGTTCTCCCGATTTGCGAATTCACACATTTGCGGATTTCTCTTGGGAATGTTTCACCCCATTATTCGCAGTATTTTGCTATGAGAAATATCAACAAATTCCTGTGTTTTTTTATCAATTTCATCATAAAATGCACTTTTTATGATAAAACTATTAAAAAAACCAAGTATCAAAATTTTTAGTGGGTCTTTCTTGAGTTTTAACTAAGAAAATAGGCTGTTTTCAGCATTTTTATAGGGGTTCCAACTATTTGCGGGTTCTAAATATTCACGGGGGGTCTGGTATGCATCCCCTGCAAATACGGGGGGCCACTGTATTCTTATATTTCGAAAATGTTCATTTAGGTTGGAGTGGGCACTTATGTTTTCAAAGTGTTTCCCCAAAGTGTTTCCCTATTATATTTGATATTTCATATGGTTCATGATATAATTTTCCCACTTTGGTTTATTGCATTTCTTGGGTGTCTTACATATTTTCTGTTGATTTTCCTTACTTTGTGCCAAATATCTTTTGTAGATGTACTATTTGTTGACAAGCTTGATACATAAATTTTCCATGATGATATTTTCTCAGATACTTATATTACAATTTTTGATAGGGTTGTTGTAATACCTTTCTGAGAAATATGGAAAAATTATGTATCAAGCTTGTCAACAAACACATCTGTGAAAGATATTTGGCAAAAAATAAGGAAAATCAACAGAAAATATTAAATATATAAGACACCCAAGAAGTGCAATAAACCAAAATGAGAAATTACATATGAAATAACAAACATAATGGGGAAACACTTTGAAAGCATAAGTGCCTACTCCAATCTAATGAACACTTTCAAAATATAAGAACACAAGGAAAAGACACCATACTAAATTTTGAAACTATTGAAGATCTGGAATATAAATATGCATTTAATATGGATGAATTAAATATGCTCTAAATTCATTTCATCCATCAGCCCTAGACCATGATAAAATACAATTTAAAATTATACAAAAACTTTTTGTATGTTTATATTATCTTCTTTGTCATTATGTTGACTGACATTTTAATTTTTAGTTACATTTGAAAAAGAGTGGCTTTTGGATGGATTATTGTCTTCTCTTACTTTTGGCTTGAGTCTACCTTCTCTGGCTGTCATTCCAGTTCTATTTATTAACAACTGAAGCTCTGTCTTATATTGGTAAATGGAGCACTCTTTAGATTTAGCGTGATGAGGTAGCCCACAATTGATACATTTCGGGAGGTTACAGTTCAAATTAGTGGTATGGTTTTCTGGTGCGTAGACTGCACATACTACCTTATTATGGCATTTTTTGTATGTGAGTCCATACTTTGAGCACTGTATACATTTTAGTGGTTTGGAAATAAATGGATAAGCTTCTCTATCTTGCCTGAAAATTTTTATTTTAAAAGGGAGATCTTGAACTGTAAATTCTATTTTTATTCTTGTCTTTCCTACTTGGAATTGAGTATATTTCTAGATTGTGAATATGTATTGTTATATCCCAATTTTAAGGAATATTAGTAGTTGTTTTGAAGGAAGTTCTTGTTCGTTGTTGGGTAGAATGACATTACCTTGTACATAGTAATTCAGTGTTTCATGGCTTGTAGTTGTTATTTTTATATATAATTTATTTCCATTATATTTAAACTGCTTTTTGTTGGTTACTTGAATCAACCATTCATTATCTTTGATGTGTCTATATTCCATTTCTGGTGTTGGATACATGTTGAGTAATTTGTTTTCTAGGTAATCAAAATGCACAAATCTGGGATTCAGTTGGTAATTTTTGTTTCTTTTCAGTCTTTGTTTTAGGTATTTTGCTTGTGTGTTAGAATTGTTATATTTTTCCATATTGGTGGCTAACTGTTGAATTGATGGGGGAGTTGGTAGGATTGCTTGTCTCTAAATCAGAATTATTATTTATTATTATGTATGGTTCTATGTATGATATTGGAGTCTACCAACTGGTTTTTATTTGTTTTGTTTTTAATTTCTAGGCACCCTAATGGATGTTCTGGATTCGATATTTTACTTGGGACAGGGTGTTTCTTTGTAGCATTTATATTGTTTGAAGCCGTACTAAGGAGATTCAGAAGTGACATTCCACAGTCATCAACTGTGCCAGAAATTTTCCATCATGGGGCCCAGGGGTACTTGAATCTTTGGGTCTATTTTCCATAAAGATTGGGGGAAAAAATAAAAATCTGTAAATATTGAAAAGATATCATTGGCTTTTTATGAAGTTGAATCTTCCACATCCTTACCCTACCCCAAAAGGGGATGGCTTAACATGATTAGTATGGCCCAAGTGTAAGCAAAACGCACTTGCTAAGACTGAGGTATTATAATAATGCAGTCATCTTCATCCTAATCACATTATGGGCAAACCGGACAGAATGTCGAGAATCCTATTCCTAGAACTAGACACTCCTGGAATCCGTGGTCCAGCTCCACAGAATAGTTCCGTCTGATAAAATTGGTCTGAAGATTGTCAGGTAGATGATGGTTCTATCACAGTTCCCAATAATTGGCTTCAGATTTAACTCCACTTCAAGCCATGATATAGTATTTTCCTGTTTATCAGACTATGTAAATTTTGACATAGGTGGGAAAATCCTCAAACATTAAACCTCAAATATATAATATATATGGGACTCTTGGGTTCGAACCTAGGAAAAAAAAGTATTCCGGAGGTTCAAGAGCTCCCTCACCACATCAAGGTGGTCCCAAATTGAGGGAGTCCTGTTAGGTCAAATACTACTTAGAAGATCAAGCAGGAACCTGAAAGATATTTTGACTTGATGTAAATAATCTGTCAGTTGAGAAACTTTGATTTAGTGCAATTATATTACAAACATGAACTAAGAAACTATAAAAATCAAATGACAGACATAAAAATAAAATTGTAAACAAAAGTCATGAGTACCAATATGTTAGTTACAATCAGACCAGCATATCAGCAAATCAAAATGCATGAACATAACTTTGTTGGATCACTGACAGAAACTGATAGATAAAACAAAATGCTAAAAACAAAGTACTGAAGGGAAGCAGAGACAATTAAGTATGGAAAACAGGAATCACCTAAATGACATCAGTTGAGAACAATTGCAAGCTATATTATAGGCTCTCTTTCTCAAGGATTATCATTACTGAGTAGTTTAATCAGACCACTAATCTAATCTATTTGGCTCTCAACCAGCTGGCTTGGAAAATCTGTCTTCCAGTAATGATGTATTGATTTTATTTATTACATTACAGCTTTTTATCAATTTTAAAACTGCAACAATAAAAAATGACAGAGGTTAACAAAATCTCTTTAAAAGATTTGTTTCGAAAACTTAACTAAATGATGGAGTTTGACAAAATTTATTTAAAACATTTGTTTCTACTTTTGTGTCAATTATATTTTGGATAGTCACAGATAAAAGTTAACTGTTACTGGTACTTTGCATTATGTACATATAAATACTGGATCATGTAGGCTTTTCATCAAATGTCCATGGGTCGAACGAGAGTGACCAATTCTAAAATTATTCAAAATTATCTGTACTTGTTATTCTTCTTGATATGACTAATTCCATATTCCAACATCTGCCATGATCTGTTTTGTTATCATTAGGTTCATTATTCCATATATTCTGCAAAGGAGGTATCACCATCCACCACCTACTACATACATGGCTTGTTTTCTTTTTGAGGGTTCAGCTCTGTTCTCATCCCTTACCATGTGATTAAGAGCAAATAAAAGTAGAGAGCTTTGTTGCCCATATAAACTGTAAAAACATTTTGAATTATATAAGCATGTGGCTACCCTCTGTTCTTTAAGAGGGTCTTTTCCTTGGTATTAAATCAGAAACTAATTCTGAATTAAATGTAAAATGAACTCTCAGCTGGAATACTCCGTCAAATGAGCTATGCTTTATAAAACACTAAGGAGCTTGGAAAGCTGAAAAAGGTGCTTGGCCTGAAGATTGTTCATGAGTCAAAAACACATACGTTTTTATCATTGCCATTTGTGTATACTATATATGTACAAGGCTTACAACTCAACATGTCACACCTACAGAATTCCATTTACTACTTAAATATTGCATGCATTATATGTAGTCGAACTGAATTCATGAAATCTTATATGATTTACAAGTAGCTTAAAACATGTTGCCCTAACATGACACTTTACTTACCCATTCCTACCATGAGTTGTGCTGTGAATAAATACAACAGTTACTGTATTATTACTATAAATCTCCCTCAAAACATTAGAAAAATTATAAAGAATTCTCAAATATAGAAATGAACATTTGGCTGACTTATTTAATTAATAATTAAAATATCTAAATTTTGCGAATATATCGTAATATCCCACACCAAATTTTAAAAATTAATAGAATTTAAATATTTGCTAGATTACAGCAAAATATATAATGTGTATCAGTTGGATTGAAATATAATCACTCTTATATTCAAACATTAAATTTTTTTCTATTCTCTTACTGATTATTTATACAATTTCTTTCATAGATCAGTAAAAGTGTATGTGCTTAATCCATGCGCCTCATTAAACTGTTAGACTTATGTATTTACTGAAAGTTTTTGGGAGTGTTAGAAATGCTGTGTCTATATGTGAAACAATGTTACTAACTACGTACACATGATATTGATATGTACATACTTTATTGTGTACATCCTATGACTACTGATCATTTTCCTCCTGTTTGGTAACAGGTGGTAAGTATTTCAGTTTTTTCTAGTATCAAATAAAATAGTCAACAAAGCAACCAGAATTCAGAATGGTGATGTGCTATATATAGCTTAAAGATAATAAAATATATACATCATAACAATAACATACCTGACACAGGCTCAATGTAATCTACTGTATATCCATCAAGCTGCATCATTTCTGTGGGTTCACTCTTTTTTTCTCTGTAACTACACATTGCAAATGTATACTGTGAAACTTGTACCAAACAAAAATATCTTTTTTTCCACTTTTTCCAACAACTTTTTCCTAATGTGTATAGGTGCCTGTGAAAAAAAAAAGTTAAAACAATTATTTGCAACAACCAACAGATTTTTAATGGGAATACTTATAAAGACCAGACTTGACAAAGGTCTTTTAACAATGTGTACACATGTTTTGGACTACAACACAAAACCCTACACATGTAAAAATCACTGCACAATACATAATCACTTCAATCATTGGTTTAACATATATATACGTATATGGTTTTTGCCATCAAAATAAATAAAATTCAATAGATATACATTACTATACTGTACAAGTACTTATACAGCCAGTCCCTGGTTATCAGCGGGGGTTCCATTCTCAGCAAGGTGCTGGTAAGTGAAAACTGCCATTAACTGAAACTCAGCGATTTATGGTGCCAAGTTCTGGTTAATGGCGCCTCTGTTAGGTATGTTATGGTGCCATAACTTTTTTTTTATAATGTAGTCTCTGTCTCATCCTCAAAGGAGTAACATCAGAAAATGTTGCTGCCAAAGAATGGCAATGTATGAGCAACATGATGTATGATTCCTAAAAGGAATTTAAGTTAGTATGGTACACTCCGAAGTGTAGAAGCACTGCATCCTGTAACCCAAAGTGAGAGGGGATGCAAATGCAGCCCAAATAAGGTCTAGTATTGGAACTATAGCTGGAAACCACTATTGGTCAGGTCTGAATACCAAACTTCACATTAAAGCATGATAGGGGCTCCAATACGTACTCATCCCTGATTATACTCATGAATTTATGATCCTTGGTTAGACCCATCAGTGAGCATTTTCTCTCCCTATAGTAAATATCTAATTAATGAGAGAAAAACAATGATCGAAGCTGTACACGTGAGAGACCACTAATAGAAATGGTTTTTCTTACCTGTGTTTGTAACGTTAAAAGCTATAGAAGACACCCTTTATCAGGCCCAAAGCTGCTCACCAAAGAGTTCCAGCCTTCTGTCCCTTCATTTTTAAAATGATTAATCTTGTAAAGACAGATTTTTAGAATTTTGTAGTGATTAAGAGACCAGAGACAATAGTAGAATTAAAATCATTTGTCTCGGTCATCCCAGTTTCAGAAAACTCCACCAAGGAATGGACATGCAGAATTTCATACTAGAGTTCACTTTCTTAGTATTATAGCCTCTACAACCTTGCTGAAAGTTGCCTTCAAAAGTCTTTCAAAATGTTCCAGAATAATTGCTGCTGTTGTAGTTAAAAGTCTTATGAGAACCCTGTGGCAAGTATCCTATGACTTTCTAGTGTGGCGCATTTAAGGAAAATGGAAACACTGGAGGGTTCCAACTAGTCACTTCCCAGTGAAAGTTCATTATTACATAATAACCCTTTTTGTAAGAACCTGTTTGAGGAGTTTGTTGTGGTTAAAAACTTAACGGACAAGCTCGCTAACAGATTTGTGCAAGTGCTCTCTTTTGGGAAAACATGAGATTTAGGAAACAAAAACACAAAACTTCCCCTTACCTAACCCAAAAATTACCCCAAAATCTTTTTCCTCAAAGAACAGGTAGGTGTTCAGAAGGGATGATGCTCACAAATGGACAACAACAACAGCAACAAAATATTTTTTCACAAGGTTCAAAGGCCCTCTTATAGGAGAAGGAAAAGCAACAAATGCAGTGCCTATCAAGGGCACAAGCAGAGAAAGAGGTGGATACCAACAGGAATGGTATGGTTGGGGGTCGACTAAAGTGACACCACAGGCAATTGAAGTCTTCCCTTTAGGGACACAGCATCGATTCACCCTCCCCGTCCTGTAAAGGGGTTTGTCCAAAAACCAGACTCCTCTCTAGAATTTTACATGCAGAAAGGCCCTGTTCATGGGAGCCATAGAGAAACATGCAGATATTTGCCACTAAGCACGTCTCTCTAAATGTCCCCAAAAAGGATTCCTCCAAATGAAGTGATCCTAAACCTATCATCATTGAATGTGCACACTGTTTGCCAAATTTTCCAAGTAAATACCATTGCCTGAGTGCATTCAGTTGTTCTAAAAGAGACTTAAACAACCATAGATCTAAAAGATGCATATACACTGGCACGTCCCTATTGTTGTTCCTTTCCGTCCCTTCCTAAGGCTCCACATATGGAAAGATATGTAAAGGTTTAGAGTCGTCCTGTGGGCTTAACATTACCCTAAGATTTGACAAAGTTAATAATGGTAGTTCTTCGAGAAATCAGAAATACAACTAATGGCCCACCTAGACAACTGGTCAATCTGGGGGCCCACAAGAAAAGTGTGCTTGAAAAAGCTAAGAGCAATGGTCAACTGACTACAGTCAAAAGGTTTTATGATAAATAAGTAAAATCCTACCTAACACCCAGCAGACTCTTTCAGTAGTTGGGACTATGTTGGGATACTTTCCCCATCATACTCAAAATAGAATAAGGCAAGTCCTCAAAACGGGACTTGCACAGCCCAGAGTTTCCTGGAGTTGATGGCTGTCATTTTCTCTTAAAAACCTCAAACCTCCAGAACGCAGACATTTGGTTGGTTCTAGACTATATGACTGAAATGTCCTACAGTAAGAGGTTGGAATGATACTCGCCTCCTCTCAATATGGTAATGCTAGCCATCCTTTTATGGCACAAAAAAAGAAGTGGTACTTGTCTGCAATCACCTTACGGGGTCTCTCAATGTATGGTAAGACTCCCTATCAAGGAAAATGACAGCCTCAAGAGAGTTGAGTTAGTCAACCAATTTTTAAGAAAATAGCTATATGATTTCACAAATGGAAGTGGACCTGTTCTCCACATATGAGAATCACACACTGCTAGGCAAGCAACAGCAAGAGATGCCTTCCTACAAGACTGGAAAAAATGGAGAACGATATATCCTTTTCCTCCATTAAACCAGATTTCAAGGTGTGGAACAAACTCCTAACCTAATAAGGAACAGCTTACTTAATACATAGCCCCAAATTGGCCAAGCAGACATCGATTCCTATTACTTTAACAATGGGTGCTGAGATCAATTCCAAAACTGTCAGCTGTTTTATTTCAGTCAGTTGGAGGGAAAGTCTTTTAACAATCCTCCTTTCTCAGCCAAGACCATCACGGGTGGATTTTCTTAAATATCTGTAACGTGAAAATTACTAGACCAACACTGCTAGATACCTAGTGCAAAAATTATAGATTTCATATACCTGCCAATACCAGTATCCATACCGAGAGCCAAGTTAAAAATTCTAGGGAATCAATTAAAAATTTTCTCATCCGTTTTTGAAGACAAATGCCTTGCAGTTACAACAATAATGGAATACAAAGCACCATTAACAGAACCATTGTTTTAAGATTTCGTGATTTGACTCTAGTATATAAGTTTTCACGTCCCTTCTACGGTCCTTTGCACTACAAAGATCCATTCTAGAAGAGTTCCAAACACCTGGACCCTGAACAAGGTGCTTAGACTTTGATCAGCCACTCAATTCATTGGACCCAAGAAAACCACAACTCACAAGCTGCAGTATGTTCTCCTTGATTTTATTAGCACCAGGTGTGCTCAACAACAAACTAGGCTCTCTTAGACAAGGACAATACATCACGCAAGCAGCTGACTATCATTATTATTGTCCTTTGGCCTGTCATTCCTGGCCAAGAAGGGGACTCCTATAAGAAGGAAATCTCCTATTCTAAGTAAACTAGAATTAGCAGACAAAACATTATACCAAGTTCAGGCACTTAAGGTTTTAGCTAGTGGTCATGGCAGACATCCCAAAAGGTCCGTTTTTTCCTAAACTCTTGCAACACTTGCCACAAGCTCGAACAAGTTCGACTACACTGTGTATCGGTAAGTGGCATGGATAGTCTTGACCCATAGGAGCTACAGTGGCAAACCACGGGTCTTCCTGACAGGTGGGTATGCTAACTATTGCTGGGGAAGGATTGACAATACTGCAACCATACTAAGCATGCTTAGGTAAGTCACCACAGAACTTCACTATAAAAAATGTGGTTTGCACTTAGTTTCTTGTTCCTTGGTACCAAGCTTAAAAGTGTTTGGAATAAAGAATGGGGCCCTGAAACTAGTGGCTTGACCCTGGACCAGAAATGTTTTTGGGTTGTTGGGACTAAAATCAAGAGCTTTTTGTCACCTGTCAATTTCTTTATAAAGCTCCTTTGAGGACGAGACTGTGACTAAACTATCAAAAAACAGGTTTTGACATAGGAAAACCCTATTTTTGGTAGTCGCTGTTGAGTCCTCAAAATGCTCCCACTTCCCTGACAAACAGACATGGGATTTGGGCAAGGAATCATCCTGCATTGACCAACAGAAAGGAATTGTGTCTTGGTTGGATTTTGGTTGCATGTAAATAATATGACAGTGTGTATGCACATAGCCACTTCTTCTTGAGGTTTTGACGTAGGTAAACTGGGTATTCGCGTTCGCTAAGGATAATAGTAAGTTCCCTATTATCCTGAGTCCATTTGTACTCTTATCATGTATCATAATGTTTATCATTATGATGCACTACCCAGCCCCAAGAGCAGTTAAGAGAATTCTTTGACATTTCTCTGGTCACCATGGAGCTCTGGATAGACCATGGAAAGGGTAATCTTTGAGGACTCAATAGCCATGACCAAAGTTAGGTTTTTCCTACGACAGGATCAGCTGAGGGGGCACCTTCCCCAGGGCAAACCTAACTTCCCTTGGACTGTCGGTATGCCTCCTCCCTGGTGTATGGGAGTCAGACAGGGACCTAGGTCTAGGAGCGTTGGTGGGCCAGATAAGACACCTCCTCGACACACATTGCACTAAGAACAAGAAATTTGGCTAGTTTATAATTTAGTGTATTAAAAGACTCTAACAACAAGGTCATCGTTGTCATAAGGCCCGACAAAGGTAAGGGAACAATTTTCTTGAATAAACACAACTATTTCCAAAATGGAAAGTATCTTAAACGACAGGAACAAACTTGAAATGACTGGCACTCCCGACTATCTTGATATCTTTAAAATACAAGACAAAATTAAGCATTTCCTTAGGTCTTTGAGAAAGGATAATATAATTGATGAAACTACATATCAGGAACTATACTCCACAGGTTCTTCTAACTGTACTTTATATGGCCTTCCAAAAATTAATAAACCAGGTCTCCCACTCAAACCTATTTTAGCATCTTTTAATACACCAAATTATAAACTAGCCAAATTTCTCATTCCTATACTTGAACCATTAACAAAGAACAGTTACTCTCTCAGTAATTCCCTCTAGTTTAAAGAGTATTTTATTACAGGATTCCGACCTATTCATGACTAGCCTTGACATCAAATATCTGTTTATGAATATTTCAGTTAGTGAGACCATTGAACTGATTCTTGACAAGTTATTTCCTGATTCTGAGTCCACTTTTAGTAATTTTAACCGTACGCTTTTTAAGACCCTTCTTGAACTGGCACTGCTGGACGCTGCTTATGTTTTTAATGGTACACTATTTAAACAAGTAGATGGCATGGCCATGGGTTCCCCCTTCTCCCTACATTTGCTAATATCTTTATGTGCTCCCTGGAGGAGTGCATGCTTGATGATTGCCCTCTAAGATTTTTATTCTAGGTATGTTGATGATACGTTTGTTCTCTTCAAGGGTGAATACGAGGCTGACCTGTTCCTTGACTACGTAAATACACCACACCCGAATATGACATTTACCATAGAAAAAGAGGAGAACAACTGTCTGTCATTCCTGGATGTTCAAGTATATAAACAAAACAACTCTTTTAACCCCACAATCTTTAGAAAGAAAACTTTTACAGGACTTGGATCTAATTTTTAGAGTAGTAGTTAATTGTATTTTAAAGTTAATTTCAGTTTTACCATTCTTACTAGAGCACTAGTCCTCTCATCTAACTAGAATGCCTTTAACAATGAGATTTCATTTCTAGTTAATTTCTTTACAGGTAACTATTTCCCACCCAGGCTAGTACATAGAAAATTAAATCAATTAATAAATAGACATTTCTCTAGAAACCCTGACGTTCTAACTGTACAAAAAATGAGTTTCTATGCAATCTTTCCATATATCCATAACCTAACCTTTAAAAAAAGATCACATAAATTATTAATGACCATTTCCCAGACATATCAGTCAAATTAATTCCAAAAAATCCTCTTAATATAGGCTCCTTGTTTATGTCTTCTGGCATCACCTATAAATATATTTGCCCTAAATGTATTTTAGGGATTTACGTAAGATCCACCAGTAGAATTCTTAAGGTGTGCACTGATTCACATTGGGGAGTCAGTTTCCACACAGGTAGCAGAACCTCAAACCCAGAGCACGCCAATACCAAGAACCATTCAAAACAATGTAAACCCTACATTGAGAACAAAGATTTTAGTGCCATCGGTCATACTGCCAATCTTAGAGATTCAACAGTCCTAGAGTCGTTGTTTATAAAACAACTCATACTATAGTTAAACAATCATACATCTGTGAGTCAATTGTATTTAGCTCAAGTTCGTACTGTGGTGGTTTCCTTCCATTTAGTTCCTTGCTGTCTCACCTCTATGTTGGTTCTGGCTTTATTTTTATTTATTTCATTTTTACTCTGTTATATTTTAAATGAATTCTTTGAATGTACATTTAACTGTTTTTTATCCTTTCTTATGTGCAGCCCAAAAGATGTAATTCTGTACATAATTACATAACATCAGCAAAATAATAAAAAAAGGCAGCCTAGCGATGTTTGGTTTACATATGTCTTTCTCTGAATATATATAAATAAATAAATAAATAAATAAAATATATATATATATATATATATATATATATAATATATATACTATATGTATATATGTATATATGTATATATATATATATATTATATTATATATATATATATATATATATATATATATATATATATATATATATATATATATATATATATATATTGTGCACACTGTAAATAGTGTGCTCTATTCCATCTACCAATGCTATTCTATATCAAAATAAATTCATGGACATTATATATATATATATATATAATATATTATATATATATATTATATATATATATATATGCACACACACACACAGACACACACGTATGTACTGTATTAGAGAATTAAATACTTACCCACAATGCTTAAGGTTTTGTGGTTTATCCATTCTTACAACTATTTTTATCTTCAAATTATTTTCTGGCGAGTTTTTGGGTACTTGCATCTTGTACCATTCAGGTTGCTGGAAATATAAACAATTGTTTTCTAATAGAAAATAACTAAAAACATCTATATAAATTTTCATCTTTCAAACATTAAAACTCAATTTCTACACCTAATGTATTTATTCTACTAAACAATTCAAATTCATTTCCCTGTACACTATCACATTCATTTGGCACATTAGAGTGTCTTAGATGTCAGGGATGAACAAAATATGTTGGTAAATAAGAACCTCTAAAAGAAATCCATGTATGGGTTGAGATATTTGTACACATATTATGGTTGTATTACAATAGAGAATTATTACAAGTCACATTCTTACTTAAACTGCTGATTTGTGGACAAGCCCCGTGCAAAAAAAATCCATGACTTTAGCCACATTATACATTTACAATGAAATTAAATAAATCTTTATTTATCGGCCATGCAATAGATAAAGGATAGGATAAAAGATTAGTTTAACCAGATCTCTGAGCCTAAAAAAGGCTCTTCTCAGGCTGGTTCCCAGGAATAACCCTGAGAAAAAAATAAAAAACAAACTAGAACAAGATTTTATTTAAAAAACTGACATTACTTAGGAACATGATAATTTTGTCACGTGAGAAATCCTCGCCTTCACCGAGAATTCCTGACATTGTTCGATCTTGAAAATAAATGCGACTCTGCTGAATCCAATTTGGGAATTCAACGAGTAAGTGCTGGACAGTCATGGGAACTTGGCATCTATTACATTTCATTGGGTCAGAATTTGGTGTTGTCATTAGATGACCATGAGAAAATTTGGTATGACCTATGCAGAATCTTGCTAATATTACTTCTTTAGATCTTGCTTTTTGAGATGATGAAACCCATGGGTAAACCTCATATTTTATATTTTTCAGCTTGTTTGATATTGGTACCGAAGACCAATCTGTTTGCCAATCTTGATATATTAGAGATTTGACAGATGCTATCCATCTGATACAAGGGCATATGAAATTGTTGGGGGTAACAGTGCATGCTAGTTTAGCTGCAGAATCTGCATGTTCATTCCCTTCAATTCCTACATGTGCCAGAATCCAACAGATTTTTATTGATAATCCAGATTGGAGAAGTTGATGGATTTTTATTTGAATTTCTTTGACAAGTTCATTTGAAGATTTGTACTTGTTTATAGCATCAATGGCACTACATGAGTTGCTGAAAATTACTGAAGAGACTGCTTGCCTTTCAGATATTATGTCAAGTGCTGCTCGTATGGCCAAGAGTTCTGCAGTAAACACAGATGATATTAAAGGAAGGCTTACTTTGATTAATTTATTATTAGAGAAAACTGAAGCTCCTACTCCAGTATTCTTTAATGAGCCATCTGTATACATCATGAGTTGGTTTCCCTTTCTTCAGATGTGCTCTAAGGCATGTTGGCGGTACATCTTTGTATTAGTTGTAATTTGTTTAAGAAGATAAGACAAAGTGGTGGTGCATATTTTTATTCGTGAGTCCAAGGTGGTGAGCTTCTATTGTTAGAGGGAAAACTGGTGTTATATTATAAGAGTTCATTAAGTATTTGTTCAATCCTATGATTATAATTCAGGAAACAGGTAGCTGCAGGAGATGATCCTGCTTGTAGGGGAAGGCCTTTACATAGTGTTATTAAGTTGCAGTGTTGTCTCAAAGGTAGTATGCCTGCCTCTGCTAAAAGGGAATTTGTTGGTGATGATCTAAATGCACCAGTACAGAAGCGTATTTCTTCATGATGAAATGCATCAAGAGTTTTTATAATATTTTTTTGTGATCAAATGCATCAAGAGTTTTTAATGTTGCTTAAGATGCTGAAGAATATATAGGACAGCAGTAGTTTATTATAGATAGAACTGATGTCCTATATAACTTTAGCATGATGTCACGTCCTGCTCCCCATGTAGAGTGAGATAGTTTCTTTAATAGGGCAAGGACTTTTATGCCATTGGCTTTAATATACTAGATGTGTGCTTTCCAGTTTAAATGTTGATCAAACATTATCCTAAGTGCTTAACATTTGCACAGAATTCAATTTCAGTATTACATAGATGGAGTTTGATTTCTTGGTCTTTTAGCCACCTTTTGTCTTTATAGAAAACAAAGGCTTTTGTTTTATTGGTTGAAAAATGAAATCAAACTGAATTTGCCTATTTAATTATATTTGTAATGGCAGTATTGATGACTCTTTGGTCATCAATACTGCCATGTCTCAGGGAGGTACTCGTGTAGTATAAGGCAGTCATCAACGTATAAGCTATTTTTAACTCCGTTTGGTATTTGTACAGTGATGTTATTAATTGCAAAGGCAAACAAAGTACAACTCAGGACACTGCCCTGAGGAATTCCTTCTAAATTAAAGTATTCTGAATATGAATTTTCTACTTGTGTCAGGAAAGTTCTCACTGTAAGAAAGTTTTTAATGGAAATTGGCAGGTGACCCCACAACCCTACTTAGTGAAGTTTTTGCATGATGTTAAATCTCTACGTTGTGTCATATGCTTTCTCTCTCTCTCTCTCTCTCTATATATATATATATATATATATATATATATATATATATATATATATATATATATATATATATAAAAAAAAAAAGAGAGATACTGTCAATTTTTTCAGATCCAATCCCTTCCTGATATGGTCCTCTAGATATGTTAGGGGATCTAGGGTTGACCAACCATTTGGACCCATTTATTTGTAAAATGTTTATGAAGGACCTTCAAATAAATGAAATAACTACTAATTAATTATTCCCACATATTTTTAGTTATTGTTTCCCTCTCTCTCTCTCTCTCATGCTCGCTATACTTATATCTAATGTTTGTTTCTCACTCATTGTTTGAGCATTTTTGTACAGTATGCCTCTTTGTTTTCAAAATGTATTGTTTTCTGACTTAAATTACCTGTGACTATGTGTGGGTGGCAGCTTTTATAATCTTTAATCTAGCCCATGGGCATTTTTTTGTTTCTTTAAAGTGAATTGGACCTTGTGTTAATTCTGTATTGTCCATTTGTATATGCTTACCTGTACAGTGTTTCTCTTCGTTCTGATCAGTCTTGCCTTAAGTAAAGGGTCATTAAGACCAAAAGATCTCAGCAGTTCTCATCTTTTCATTTTCCTCCGTGGCATTACATTTATTTATACATAGCATCACGTTTTATATATTCTGTGATCAAGTTATTCATATATATATATATATATATATATATATATATATATATATATATATATATATATATATATATATATATACTACACTATATATACGTATACCTCATTTTCAAGAGTCGTACCTCACAGTTGTTTGAAATTAGGGCAACTGCAAAAAAGTATGCTATACCTTCATAACTGTGCATGGATGAATTAAATGTGACCAAATGAATAAGAAGCCAAAATTGCTGCACTATATTCTTTTTTATATTATGAATGGTCAGTGCTTATAACCTTAAGTTTACGTTGATGTGTTTTAGTGTCCTATCATATCCATGGATTCAGGAAGTCTACCACTTGTACTGGTATTATTGAGAAAATTGCCACAGATATGGTTACACTTTAACATGTGATAGTTGAACATTCTTTGTCTGCTGCATCAATTTCTTCATACACACAAAGCAACTTACGGAAGTACGTACAGTAGTTATAAATTTTATGTATACAGTTACATTGAACTAAAGCATCCACTAACCTTAGAGGATAATGCTGTTGGGTGTAAAACAACTCTGCCTAATTCCTTATCATCTAAAGAAAGCATTGAGGCTGATTCAGTATACAATTTGCACTTCACTGCAGGCAATGGGTGAGTAGTAGTAAAATCTCCTTGTGTATCCCACCTAAAACAGAGGTAAAGTCACTTATAAGTATTTCAAAGAGTGTTGTTATTAATTAATTACAAAAGGCCCCTAAAATAAGAAATGTCTATGCATATAGTATGTATTATATAGTATGCATTTGTATTGCAGTATATCCTTACAACTGAGACAATCACACACTAATGTCCATCTAAGATGAGTACAGGAAGTTCATATATTTTTTCAAGAAACGCATTCCATCATATATTTTTCAAGAAACACATGAGGGCAGTTCTACTAATTTCATTTTCTTAATCTACACTTCAACACTGAATTCTGACATTTAATCTAAGCCAATATAAGTGTTAGTTCTCTTCTATTATTGATAATTGAAGAATATATGACAAAATACTTTTATAAGCTCAAACTGAGGCTGCAGATAACAAAAAAAAGGCACTACATAACTCAGCATTTTTGCAGGTATCAAGTCATCAAGGATCTGTGCTCTACTCTAACTGGTGTCCAAAGATATTACTTAAGAGAATGTGAGCTTTATATGTTTTTCCTAACTATTAACATCTTTGAAAAAATGTAATAAGAAGTAATTTTCAATCTAATGAAAGACCAATTTAGTTAATTTTCACAAAAAACAAAATCATACTAGTTTTCCTATAATTTCATTTATATTTTTCAGTAAATTCTGATGATAGATGATTAAGACGAACAGAATAATTATGGAAAGCAATAATATAAAATAAAAGCTATAAAAACCCCCTTAACCCTCTTACGCCGATTGGACGTATTAAACGTCGAGTCAAAATGTCTCCCGTATGCCGATTGGACGTATCATACGTCGGCTCAAAAGCATTTTTTTAAAAATTCGCGGAAAAAAACTTATAGGCCTACCAGCCGAAAACTTTTGTATCACGCGCCTTGGGGGATGCTGGGAGTTCACGGATCAAGGCGTTGTTTTGTTTACAATCGCTACGCAGGCGCGCAAGCGCGAATTTCTTTCTTATCGCACTAAAAACTATCAGTGACACATCTCAAAAATTATTTCGTCACTTTGACATAATTATTGCACCATTTTAAATTATCCTTTACATGAAGTATTATATATGAAAATGTGCGCAATTTCATGCACAATACAACTAAAAAATACTCATGATTGTAGCTTTTATCAGTTTTGAAATATTTTCATATAAATAACGATAAGTGCAAAAATTTCAACCTTCGGTCAAATTTGACTCTACAGAAATGGTCGAGAAACGCAATTGTAAGCTAAAATTCTTACATTATAGTAATATTCAATCATTTGCCTTCATTTTGCAACAAATTGGACGTCTCTAGCACAATATTTCGATTTATGGTGAATTTATGAAAAAACTTTTTCCTTACGTTCGTGTGATAACTCTTCCGATAAATTTTTTCGTGCGATTGTCCTAATGTTTGCACCCTTTTAAATTTGCCGTTACATAAAATTTTATATATGGAAATGTGCGCAATTTCATGCACAATACAACAAAAAACAACCCATGGTTGTAGCTTTTATCAGTTTTGAAATATTTTCATATAAATAACGTTAAGTGCAAAAATTTCAACTTTCGGTCAACTTTGACTCTACCGAATGGTCGAAAAACGCAATTGTAAGCTAAAACTCTTATATTCTAGTAATATTCAATCATTTAATTACCTTCATTTTGCAACGACTTGGAAGTCTCTAGCACAATATTTTCGATTTATGGTGAATTTATGAAAAAAAAACACATTACGTTCGCGCGTAACTTCGAAAAAATCAGAATTTTTTTTGTGCGATTGTCGAAATGTTTGCACCATTTAAAATTAGCTGTTACATAAAGTTTTATATGAAAATGTGCGTAATTTCATGTAGAATACAACTAAAAATGATTGAAGGTTGTAGCTTTTCTCTTTTTTCGAAATATTTGCATATAAATCACGATAAATAGAAAAAAAAACCACGTTCGGTCAAATTTGACTCTACCGAAATAGTTGAAAAACGCAATTGTAAGCTAAAACTCTTACGGCCTAGTAATATTCTGTCATTTTCTTCATTTTGAAACAAATTTGAAGTCTCTAAAACAATATTGTGATTTATGGTGAATTTTTGAAAAATATATTTACCTTCACTCTGCGCGCCGATTCGCGGCCGCAAGTCTCCGAAATACGTACATGGCATTATCCTAATATTTGCTCCTTTTCATATTAGCCTTTTTATAGAGTTTCATATATCAAAATGTGCGCAAATTCATGAAGAATACAATAAAAAATAATTGAAGGTTGTAGCTTTTTCCATCTTCGAAATATGTCCATATAAAAAAATATATATATTAAAATTTCGACATTCGGTCAAATTTAACTCGTCCGAAATGGTCGAAATCTGCAATTCTAATCTAAAACTCTTACAGTATCGTAATATTCAATCATTTGTCTTAATTTTGAAACAAATTGGAAGTCTCTAGAACATTATTTAGAATTACGGTGAATTTTTGAAAATAACATTTTTTTACGTCCTCTCGTTACGAATTCGTACATCATTTTGTGATAATATTTTTCCGGTGTTGCTTTTATTGTTTTACTATGTATTATATATCAAAAGGATTGCAATTTAGTGTACAATACAACGAAAAAAAAAGTAACTCGTTAGCTTTGACCGTTTTTTGCACAGCGTGATTTGAATACAATTATCTATGAATTTTTTTTTTTCGCTACCATATATCGCATTATTTACATATGATAATGATATTATTTTTCATTTCTGATGATTGCATACTAAACTTCAGGCAATGAAAAAAAAAATGAGCCAAAAATGAACTCTTAGTCTTCAAAACTAAGCGCTCTGTGATTTTTTGAAAAAATTATTTTTTCCGGTTCCGCGCTCACTCCAAACCGGCGCCGGCATACAGGAGAGGTTTTGATTTTTAGGGCTTCGGCGTAAGAGGGTTAATGGTCACTGCCAACCTCTTTTGAAATGGGTCCAGAAACTTTGACTCATACTCTATGGAAGCCTGTAAAATGGTATAACAAAGTGTGTGAACTTAAAAAAAAAAGATTACACCTAGAAACTTACATTGGTTTAGATGCTTCTGCTTGATCTGTTTGTAACTTTTCTCCACTTCCTTCAACTTCCATAGTACAATAAACTATTCTGTTAGGAGGTAAATGCTTAATTTCACGTACCTCCATCACCAGCACCTGTCCAAAATCATAAAAAATCTTAATCAGTAAAAAGGAACATCAATTAGCTTCTCCTTAAAACATATCTATCCATACATACATACATACACACATACATGCAAAAAATATAAGTATAGTGTGTGTGTGTATGTATGTATATATGTATATATATATATATATATATATATATATATATATATATATATATATATATATATATATATATACACACACACACACACACACACACATATATATATATATATATATATATATATATATATATATATATATATATATATATATATATATATATGTATAAATTCATCATTAATCCCATTAATGGTATTGCTAAAGATATAAACATCAAAGATAACTCAAGTTTTGTTGAACAAATTGAATATATATTGTGGATGTGAACATTGCTGTATTAAAAACAATTAGTTTTATTAGCCACTGATATACATAATGAAAATCCTGCAAGTCCTGGTCCATTTTACATCACACTGCCACATGAAGAGCTTGTTAAATTCATTGTGCATAAATATTAATTGAAATATTAACTCGCATTAGAAAACATACTACAGTATGTTACAGTTTTATTATTAGGCAATTTGTTTATTACATTCAATAACAAATTCTACTGAAAAACAATAGGGCACTAATTATTGCATAGTCCAAATATATGCAATTTTATCTAAATTTCTATGAAAATAATTTTTTAATTGCAAAAGCATTATTGCTTTCAAGGTAGAACTTTATGGCTGGTACTTAAAAACTGGATACTTATAGTTATTTTGCCCTAGCTTACTTGTTTTGTGTGTGCAGTTCCTAGCTGTTTCACTATGATTAATAATAATACTAAGAAGGATTAGTTTTTCCAGACCTCTGATTCTTATACAGACTTTTCTTGGGCTAGTTCTCAGAAATTCATCTTAAGAAAAAAAAATTTATACTTCATTTAAAAACCTGTTTTATTTAGAAAAGTTATATGTACTTCAGTGAAAAATCTTTGCTTTTAGCAAGATATTTTTCACTGTTGAATTTCGAAAATAGTAAATGGATCTTTGTAAGTTCCAATTTGGGAATTCAATATGTAAATGTTATAGTCATGGGAGTTTGACACAATGACATTCCATTGGGTCAGTATCAGTATATGGCTTTGACGTTAAGTAACCATGCAAGTATCTAGTATGTCCTATATGAAGTCTTGTTAGGATTACTTCTTTTGATCTTTCAGCTTTATAGATTCCAGGTTATTTGTGGTTGGTAATAAGGACCATTCTGTTTGCCAATCTTGATATATCAATGGTTTGACAGATATGTATTATCCAGTCTACTCCTGGGGGAAGTGTAACTGTTGGAGGGACAGTGCAAGCTAATTTAGCAGCAGAATCTTTTTTTTCATCTTCTTTTATTCCTACTTGTGCAGGAATCCAACATAATTTTATTGAAAATTCTGATTGGAGGAGTTGATGAATTTTTATTTGGATTTCTTGTACAAGTTGGTTTATAGGTTTGTACTTGTTTATAGCATCCATAGCACTGTGCGTTGCTGAAAATTACAGAGGAATTTGCTCTTTTCTCACTTATTATATTAAGTGCCACTTGTAAGGCTGTGAGTTCCACACTAAATACTGATGATATTAAGGGTAGGCTCATTTTGATTAATTTATCTTTGGAATATGCAGAAGCTCCCACTCCAATATTATTTTTGGTACCATCTGTATATGCACCGAGTGTTTTTAATGTACACACTGAGGTTAATGAATATATTGGACAGCAGTAATCTATTATGGATAAAATCATTGCTTTATATAACATTAATAGGATATCTCACTTTGCTCCCAAATTAGAGTGTGATAATTTCTTCAATATGGTAAGGGCTTTGATGCCTTTGGCTTTATTGTATTTGATGTGTGTTTCCCAATTTAAATGTTGATCTAATACCATTTCTTAGATATTTAATATTTGCACAAAATTGAATTTCAGTTTTATAAAGGTGAAGTTTGATTGTTTGTTTTTTTAGCCATCTTTTGCCTTTTACAAGATGATAGCTTTTGTTTTATAGTCATCAACTGTGCCATAATTTATCCATCAAGGGGCCCAGGAGTACTTAAATCTTTAAGTTTACTTATTATAAAGGATTAGGAAGGAAAAATAACAATATCTTGAAAAGATATCATTGGACTTTCATGAAATTAAATCTATTGCCACTGGCACAAGTAAGATTAACTCCCATATGTCTGCATCCCTACCCTACCCCAAAAGGGGATGGTATAACATGATTAGCATGGCCCAAGCGTAAGCAGAACTCACTTGCTAGGACTAAGAGTATTACGATAATAGAATTATCCCCATCCTAATCACATTATGGGCTAACCGAACAGAATGTCTAGAGTTCTATTCCTAAAACCAGGCCCCCTTGGAATCTGTGGTCCAGGTCTACAGAATAGTTCCACCTGAAAAAACAGGTCAGAACATGGTTGAGTACATGATGGATCTACCACAGATCTCACTATTTAGCCTCAGATTTAATTTCACTCAAAGTTATGGTATGTTTTCTTGTTAATTAGTTTTGGTAAATTTTGATAAAAGTGGAAAAATACACAAATATTAATTAAAAATATATAAAGTTATATGGGACTCTTGGGTTTGAACCTAGGAAAAGAAAAAAATTCAAGAGGTTTGAGAACCACCTCACTACGTCAAGGTGGTCCTAAGTTGAGGAGAATTTTCTCTATGGCTTGAGGAAGATGTTAGAATATATAATCTTAACTGAAGGAATTGTTTGATTTGTGGGTTGCAATCACACTGTTACTGGATGTTCTCTATGAAACCTTTGGACTTCAAGATATATTGATGTTTCAAGTCACTTAACATTGCACTGAATGATGTAATTATTGAAGGTATTATGTGAGGGTGGTCAGTTTTTGGTGATTTACAGTATGGAGTTTGTGGTAACTTTGATTAGTTGTCTTTTTTTTAGCATTCTGACTTCTCCATTTTGATCAGTTTCCCTTTCATCAATTAATTTAATAATGTTTTATAATTCAAATTTCTAAAGAGAGAAACCTAAACACTAACCCATTTCCACAATGTAGCATTTACCTGTTCCAATTTTTCTTTCTTATTTTACATGTTTCATAAGGGTCCAATCTTGCATTAGATTTTCTCTTTATCTAGATTTAATTCTGTGATGTATGCAAAGGAATCCAAATCTGAACCTTTGTCATTACCAGTTCCATAAAAGATGAACCACTTTTTGAAGGCTGGCCTAGGGAACCTCACTAGATATAGCACATGTACTTTTAGAACTTGAGAACTATCAGTTGTTCAGATGCATACAAAACTGAAAGCAGAGCTTAACAGTGAGACTTTTTGATCAACCCAGTTAGATAGTATTCATATTCTGTAAGCGTAGGGACAAACTGTTTATTTTATTATTAATATTACTAGGATGTTTAACAAGACCACTTAAAATATTCAACCCTGGTAGGGGTGGCCAGAAGGGTATGTTCCAGGATAAAATTATAATTTTATTTCATACAGTATAGGTCACTTCATTAAAAATTCAGTGACAGGACAGACCAAATTAAGTTTTCAGCCTCTTAAATAAAGCCTGAGAATCCACATAAAATGTTCAACTACTAATGTTGATCAGCATTCGCTGTGTACAGGGAATGAGTAATCTTTTAACCCTCTTACACCGATTGGACGTATTAAACGTCGAGTCAAAATGTCTCCCGTATGCCAATTGGACGTATTAGACGTCGACTCAAAAAAAGTTTTTTTTTAAATTCGCAGAAAAATACTTATAGGCCTACCAGCCAAAAACTTTTGAATCACGCGCCTTGGGGGATGCTGGGAGTTCACGGATCAAGGCGTTGTTTTGTTTACAATTGTTACACAAGCGCGAGAGCGCGAATTTCTTTCTTATCGCACTAAAAAGTATCAGTGACACATCTCAAAAATTATTTCGTCACTTTGACATAATTTTTGCACCGTTTTAAATTATCCATTACATGAAGTATTACATATGAAAATGTGCGTAATTTCATGTAGAATATAACCAAAAAATATTCATGATTATAGCTTTTATCAGTTTTGAAATATTTTCATATAAATAACGATAAGTGCCAAAATTTCAACCTTCGGTCAACTTTGACTCTACCGAAATGGTCGAAAAACGAAATTGTAAGCTAAAACTCTTATATTCTAGTAATATTCAATCTTTTGCCTTCATTTTGCAACAAATTGGACGTCTCTAGCACAATATTTCGATTTACGGTGAATTTATGAAAAAACTTTTTCCTTACGTCCGCGCGGTAACTCTTTGAATAAATTTTTTTCGTGCGATTGTCCTAATGTTTGCACCATTTAAAATTTGCCGTTACATAAAGTTTTATATATGGAAATGTGCGCAATTTCATGCACAATACAACTAACAACAACCCATGGTTGTAGCTTTTATCACTTTTGAAATATTTTCATATAAATAACGACAAGTGCCAAAATTTCAAACTTCGGTCAACTTTGACTCTACCGAAATGGTCGAAAATGCAATTGTAAGCTAAAACTCTTATATTCTAGTAATATTCAATCATTTACCTTCATTTTGCAACAAATTGGAAGTCTCTAACACAATATTTCGATTTATGGTGAATTTATGAAAAAAAAAACATTTTCCTTACGTCCGCGCGGTAACTCTTCCAAAAAAGGGATTTTGACTTAAGGAAAAATCTATTTCTGGGCGATTGGCTCGTGTCGCCAGCGAAATATCCTTTAATCTATTATTTCTAGGGTAAATGTACTAACACATACCAGAGAATAAATAAATAAAGAAAAAGGTCAGTATAACTGACTCGCTCACTCTCCCAGAGAGTGTCGGTATGAACACTATGGCGAGTGAGACCACTACCACGAGCCAAAATGCCAATAGAATTCTCCCACTACAAAATCCCCCAAGAGGAGAGCCGACCCACAGAGTGGGCAGCACCTACTACTACTACTCCATCCCATGCTGCCGACTGCTGCGCCTCTGGTGGCCATCCTGAAGTTAGCAGACAATCTTGGCGATGGGATGGGTAGGGCGGGATTTCGCTTGGCGACACGAGCAATTCGCCCCAGAAATAGATTTTTCCTTACGTCAAAATCCCTTTTCTGGGCTCAGCTCGTGTCGCTGCGCGAAATCGTACCAGAGAAATAGCACAAGATTGTAAAGAAATTTAACAAAATATAAAAAGGTCTCAAATAAAAGATAAAATAAAAATAAATCAATATAATTGCTATAAAGATACATATACACAGTGATACAAAATAGAAATATTACTTAATTTTATACTTAATTCTAATAATATTTCTTAACTTAAGGTAATATACATATATACAGGAGAAATGTATCATATATGTACAAAATGGTATCTGTGTAAAGCAATGTATCAAAACATTCTAAAGCAATTAACACAAAAGTTGAATAAAACAAACTCAACAATAATAAAATATAAAGGAATGTATATGACTTAATATATCAAAACCCGTATCATTATAATAAGATGTATCTCCTAGCATAAAATAAGGAGATGACATCCACGAGATCAATAACCATCATCAAATGTGAGTGTCCCTAGCAAAAAAATAAGGGACACCCACTACATCATCATAAAAGCAGCTAAGACACAAGGTGACCGTAAATGAACAAGGCAGGAATAGACGAACTGTTGGGTGAGGCAGGTGAGAAAGGAGGACTGGATCTTCTACTAAGGATTAGTGAGAGTCAGGAGAAACTATGTTCCCCGCTGCTACTGCTGAAAATTTCAGAGCTTCCAGGACTTTAAGTAATGACGTTTGTTTTGAAACTGTCGGCGATTTCCATCCAGTATACTTTTTCAACTCATCGAACGTTTCATAATGTTGGAAATAGTTAATTGAGGTGGCTACTGCCCTGACATCATGTGCTTTTGGGAAAGAGTCAGGATTGGCTTGTTTAATGAAGTACAGGATTTGTTGCCTGATGCCTTTAATAGATAAAGTGCCACCTTTTTCTCTCTTAAAGAGAGGACCCGATGAGGATGAGGAGGTCCTAGATAGAAAGGCTCGTAAGGCTGAAACTGGGCAAAGAGATACATCTTGTGGAAGGGGTAGTACCTTCCATGGTTTCCCCCCACCTCATCAAAGGATCTTCATTCTTAGCTATAAAGCTACGTTCCGGAGAGAGTAGCACTTCCCCTGTGGGAAGGAACTGAATATGATCCGGATCTCTGGATAAAGCCGACAGTTCTGAAATTCTAGCTCCTGAGGCCAAGCTTAATAAAAACAGGGTTTTTCTTAAGAGCATTATAAACGAGCATGTGTCATTATTGGTTTCTGAAGCCAGCTTTAGAACATCGTTTAAGAACCATGATACTGACGTAGGCCTTACAGAAGGTCTAAGTCTAGCACACGCCTTGGGAATAGACGAGAAGTAGGGAATCTGTCAAGTCTATGTTGAACCCAAATTGAAAAATCTTTTTCAAGGCTGACTTGTTTGTCGTAATTGTGCTAGCTGCTAAGCCTTTTTCAAATAAGGATCTGAAAAAGGATATAGCTGAATTGATTGTCATGATCCTAATATCTGATTCTTTCAGGAAGGTTGCTAACTTTTTGACAGCAGCATCATACTGTCTCAAAGTTGAATCTCTTTTATCGATTCCAAGAAGAGAATATTCTGAGGGTCAATATTCGCATCCCTTTTCGCTGCAAACTTCATGAAATCCATAAAGTTAGGGTTTTGAGAATCCCTGAGGAAGCGAAACACAGTCTTCGTTTGTACTGACTGGGAGAGCCTGGGATTGGGGATCCGAAGAGGGCGAAGACCCAGTTTCTAGAATGAGAGGGTACCAATTGCTCTTCGGCCAGTCTGGGGCTACTAGAGCCACTTGACCCTTGAACGTCCTGAGTTTGTTTAACACTTTCATGAGAAGATTCACTGGAGGAAAGACATAAATCTTCTCCCAGTTGTTCCAGTCTAGAGCAGGGCGTCCGTGGCATAGGCCAGAGGGTCCAGGTTGGGGGCCACATAACACGGGAGTTTGTGGTTCGCTTGAGATGCGAAAGATCCACCTGTAGACCTGGAACTCTCTGAAGAATCCATTGGAACGAACTGTTGTCCAGTGACCATTCCGACTCTAGAGGTACTGATCGGGATAGAGCATCTGCTATGACGTTTCTCACTCCAGCTATATGAGTGGAGGAGAGATGCCAACTGAACTTGTCCGCCAGGGAGAAGATGGCTACCATGACATGATTTAGATCACGTGACTTGGAGCCTCCTCTGTTTTACACAATGTACTTACCACTGCGCTGTCCAGGACTAGCTTTATGTGGGAGTACTTTGGCGGACGTAAACCTTTTAGAGTCAAGAACACTGCCATTGCCTCCAAGTACGTTTATATGGAACTGACGGAACTGAGGTGACCACGTTCCTTGGACCTTCTTGAACTGGTGGGAATATCCTCCCCAACCGCTAATGAAGCGTCTGTGTGGATGGTGAACCCTGGTGAGGAAACTGAAGAGGCACTGACACCGACAAGTTCTTGACTTTCGCCCACGGCCGGAGTCGATTCTTTAGAATCAGAGGGACTGAGGACAATTTGTTCCCTGGACCTGACATTTGCTCGTGAGCGCCAGATTCTGGTTAGGTCTTTCAGTTTGGCTTTCATTAGGATGTTCGTCACTGATGCAAACTGGAGAGAACCCAGGATCCTTTCCTGAGATCTTCTTGACGCCAGTTTGTGACTCAGAAATTGCTTGACTGACTTCGCTATTTCCTTCCTCTTGGATGATGGAATCGACAGAGTATGGGAGGATAGATTCCATTGAATGCCTAGCCACTGAAAGTTTGACTCTGGAGTGAGTCTTGACTGGTCCTGTTTATCTTTGAAGCCTAGATATTCCAGGAAACTGAATCCCACTTTCAGTGTTGCTCTGTTGCATTCCTCGACTGTTGAAGCCCAGATCAACCAATCGTCGAGATACGCTACTACCATAATCCCTTGCGATCTGAGTTGTTGAACTACTACTTCCGCCAGCTTCGTAAACACCACCCTGGGTGCTACGTTGAGCCCGAAAGGAACTACCTTGAAGGAGAATGTCTGGTCTCCTATCTTGAAGCCCAGATACGGACGGAAGTGTCTTGCAATAAAGGGATATGATAGTAAGCGTCTGTAAGATCGATAGAGGTGGTGACGGCCCGACGGGGAAGTAAGGTCCGTACCTGCGAGATCGTGAGCATCTTGAACTTGTCGCAGCGAATGGCTAAGTTTAAGCGGGACAAGTCTAGATTACCTTTCTTTTTTGTGAGCCTTTCTTTGGCACGCTGAACAAGCGTCCTTGAAATTTTAACCTTTGACTCTCGCTATAGCTCCTTTCTGAAGGAGATCCTCCGCATACTCCGTCAGTTCCTTGGAAGGAAGTTGGCGGAAAGGTCTGGATGGAGGTGGGTTCGTTAACCAAGCTCCAACCCAGGCCTTTTTTGACACAATTGCTGTGAGCCCACTTGCTGAAGTTCCACCGGTGGCGAAAGTGAAACAGCCTCCTCCTACCTGAAATTCCTCATTGGTTCTGGTAGCCTCCCCGGCCTCCTCTGAAATGTTTTCCCCTATTAAAGGGACCTCCCGATCCTCTCCCACGAAAGGATCGCTTACCTCTGCCTCCCTTACCCGAGCGGTCATACTTCTGTGAAGCTTGACTCTCGAAGGATTGATTGTAAGCTGGAGAGAGGGCGTAAGAGGTGGAGGGCTGAGGCTGAGGGGAGATAACATAAATAGGCTGTGATTGAGCCTTTGAGGTGGAAGGTTGGGCTGTTTGCACTAAGGGAACAGCCGGAACTTGCTGAGAAAAGCGTGGCTGCTTTTTCTGATAGGGCTGGAAACGTCTGGGTTTCCTTTGAACCCTTACCTCTAGCCTGCTTGATCTTGCCGCCTCTTGGCCGTAAGACCCCAACGGTCCTTAAGGCTTCTGGTTTCAACCTCGTAGCCTCTGATTGAACCTCCTTCACCATCGCTTCTGGGAAGAGGTCTGCTCCCCAGATGCTCGACGCAAGTAACCTATTCGGCTCGTGCCGAATAGTTGCTTTCTTGTAGGACATGCTTCCTACAATTCGTCCTAGCAAGTGGCAACTCAAACATATCTGACTGTACCGTTTGAGTCAGAGATTTGGTCATAAGTTTGAAGAGCGGTTCTGAGCCATAGGCTATGGTAGCCACCTCGGTCATAGCCATGGAATTAATAGATCTGGCTAACCGTGATTTGGCGTCAAATTCAGCCTGAATAAGGCTATCTGGAAGCCTAGGTAACTTTTCACCAAACTGCTCCATAGCACAGTCCGGTTTTGAGTTTGCCAGCTGAGAAGGTGTTAGGTAAGTCTTCCCACAATTCTCCGGCTGAAGGAAGTAACGGAGATGTAGGATCTGCTTCCTTCAGTTGAGGCATGGGGTCCCCCTTCTGGGCCGCTGGAATGGTAGACGTCGCGATCTTTGTCAGGAAAGGGAGCGGGGTACTCTCATCCATCGTAAAAGATCGTAAACGGACTCTTGAAAGGTTGGATTTTCGTATTGGAAACAATGCCATGTACCTCTAGACACCCTGAGCCATTCTCTCTAAGCCTGGTCACGTGAATAGAGGACTGTCTCCTTTGGAACTTTATCATCCCGAGTCATGGCTGAGGCGGTGAGCCTTGCGTAGCCGATGAACGGAGGCTGAAGGTCTTCCGGGTAGAACTCGAAGTCCTCGATCCTCCGAGTTCCACATTCCGGGATAGAAATGAGTCCGTCTTGGAAGGGGGCGTATACGCCTACTCTCCAAGGGTTGTTCATTGAGAACGGAGGTAGAGAGTCATACGGGGGAAGCTGGGCTCCACCTGTATTGAAAGGTGGATGGAGAGGCTAGAGGAAGCTTGGCTCAGTCCGGCTATAATGCTGTCTTGGGAAGTAATCCTATCCGACAACCGAGAGATCATTTGTTCCATGCTACTTTTCAGAGACCCAACCAGGTCGCCCACCTGTTGTAACAGACCAGCATTGGAGTCCAAAGCCGGAGCTGCTGCGGAGGTGGAGGGGTGGCTCTGAATTGGAACCAAAGGTAGCGGAACTGACGACTCTGCCGGAGTGTGAGATCTCTCTCTGGAGGATTTACTCCTCGAGACTTAGAGCCGACCCAGAAGCTTTAGATCTCTCTGCTCCGGGATTCTAGCCGGAGACTTACGAGAGGAAGATGACGCCGAAGCCGTCTTCTTAGACGACGACGACGTCTTTGTCAAGGATTTCACTGCTTGACCCTTGACCTTGGGTCTAACTGAAGCGTCAGGAGGAGTATATAGTTCGTCACCCGTAAGCCTTGGAAGGATGGAGAGGTTGCAGGAGTAGAAGAAACAGTTGCACCCAAGGGTATCCCTTGGGTGTCCACCTTACCTACCTCGACCACGGTCGTCTACACCTACCATAGTTCTACATTGATATCCAACGTCGCGACTTCCGAGGAGATGTCCTGGCCTTGGTCAGTCAATGAGGCAGCCAGCTGTTGCTGGATAAAGGCGATAGTCGGGGCAGCCTCTACTGGATCGACGTATCCTGTCGCCTTGCCTCCGGGGAGATTAGTACCGCCAACCTTTTTCTCCAGGATGTAGGGCATACCCTTGGCGGCGTTTTTCCCGAAACCGCCGACCCAGGCCCGCAGGGTTGCCAGTGCGGTATCCCTCACGGCCGGCGCCTGGAAGAGAGGGTATTGATTAGATTTAAGAATAACTTAAAACTAAACTAACTTAAAGCTACTTAAAAACTTTAAAATTATAAGGGGCTATAAGGCCCCTTGAATTTACCTTAAGTTTAGAGTGATTGATGTAAAACTTAAGCACTAAAACAGATGAGGACCAGCTACCGGAGATGGTATACTTACCCCGTCTAAAAGCTGGCTCACCAGATCGTAACATATGGTACACGTCTCATGGTACCAGACCTGGATGTCCCCGTGCGGAGTCGCGCATGGAGCATGGGAACCGGCAAAACTTCGTGTCCACATGGGTCCTGAAGTGTGGCGGCGCATCCCGGATGCTCACAGTTGGTGGCCTGTAAGTGGAAAGACACATGAGTATCTTAAAGAACATCACTTACAGGCTAAAGGACAGAAGAACTCCGTTGCATGCCGGTGCTCGGAAAAAATTTGGGCATAGCCCCTCCCTTAATCGCTGAATAGCTATAAACCCCGAGGTTTAACCGTGAAACATGAAGGGAGGGGGAATGGTTTTAAGGTAACTTAAGATAAACTTAATAGTTTAACATAATAGAACTTAAACCTAAAAGCTCGAACGTACCGGACTAAGTCCAGTGCGTGGCGGAGTGTATAACTCAGTGAAACGGAGAGGTTAGAAGGGACCGACTGTATGTACCGGTCCACCCCGTGGGTAGACTAGCACCTTTCCGCTTGATGCCAGGTCTCCGGTGGTAAAGGAGCCCTAGTAAGGTTGGAAAGAGCAAGGGGCATACAGACTCGGGCTAGTAACGAGCGACGGAGTAGTAACGGAGGGGGGGAAAGGCCAGTCCCCCCCAGCTTACCATCCGACCGGACCGAGAAGCCGGAGAGGTCGAGTCCAGTCTGGGTCTGTCCGTCCCTCTAACCCCCTCCGCCTGGGGGGAGAGAGGGAGGCAAGGCTCGGGTATGCGTAGCGAGCATGGGCAGGCCTAACCACCCCCCCCGACCCTATGGAAGAGCGGGAGGGGGGCAAGGTGACTGGACAGGCGTCTGGCTGCCTCCGTTGATCACCATAGTGACCACGGGGCGATAAGAACAAACAACTAAGCCTAGACCCCACAAACCAACTGATCAGAGAGATGCTATCGGGAAGCAACCCGAGCTGAAAAAAGCGGTAACATAGAGGCCCAATGGGCCATGACCTAGGCTAAGCGAGCCAGACGCCTAACTAAACTAACAATATCACATAAATATACAATGAATAACAAAATGAAAGAAAGAAAACAAAATAGTAGGAAGAAAAAATCCAGGAGTGTACGACTAACCCGAAGGCAAGTTCTACCACTCAAAGCTAGCCGAGGCCGATACTAAGAGCCGTGGCTAGGGTCTGGATGGAAGAGCCTACATAAGGTAAAAGACATGCATGCATGACAAAACCGTGTAGACCTTACCCTAAACAAAGCGGATAATAAAAATAGAGCGTACAAAAGCCAGGGGAAGTTCTGGGTATGGGCGACCCAGAACGGACCACCACGAGGCAGAACCATGCTGCCATGCTTCCGACCTAGAGACCGTATTTATACCTAAAAAACGGCAAATATGTGCTCAGGGCCGGAAAAAACCAATTAGCAATAAACATTGAGTACTTAACTTAGCTGCTGCGATGGCTGCACGCTCCATGGTAATAAAATCCAAAGGAAAGGGCACAAAAACACAGAGAAGAAAATGGCACGTGTGTCTCGTGTGCGCTAACTGAAAAGGATGGCCACCAGAGGCGCAGCAGTCGGCAGCATGGGATGGAGTAGTAGTAGTAGGTGCTGCCCACTCTGTGGGTCGGCTCTCCTCTTGGGGGATTTTGTAGTGGGAGAATTCTATTGGCATTTGGCTCGTGGTAGTGGTCTCACTCGCCATAGTGTTCATACCGACACTCTCTGGGAGAGTGAGCGAGTCAGTTATACTGACCTTTTTCTTTATTTATTTATTCTCTGGTATGTGTTAGTACATTTACCCTAGAAATAATAGATTAAAGGATATTTCGCGCAGCGACACGAGCTGAGCCCAGAAAAAATAAGACATTTTTTCTTGCGATTGTTGAAATGTTTGCACCATTTAAAAGTAGCCGTTACATAAAGTTTCATATATGAAAATGTGCGCAATTTCATGTAGAATACAAAAAAAATGATTGAAGGTTGTAGCTTTTCTCTTTATTCAAAATATTTGCATATAAATCACAATAAATAGAAAAAAAACTACGTTTGGTCAACTTTGACTCTACCGAAATAGTCGAAAAACGCAATTGTAAACTAAAACTCTTACAATCTAGTACAGGCGGTCCCCGGGTTACGACGGGTCCGGCTTACGACGTTCCGAGGTTACGACGCTTTTTCTTAAATATTCATTGAAAAATCCGCCCTGAGTTACGACGCGCCCTGAGTTACGACGCTTGTTCCGAAGTTACGACGCTGACGCTTTTAAAAAACGCATACTATGATAAGAATCCTTTTTAGTTTAGCACAGTTTCTCTCATCTCTCTCTCTCTCTCTCGTCTCTCTCTTTGTATTTTCCGACGAAAATAATCACTAATTAGTGTATTTTGATGTTTATTTTCATGACTAAATACATTTTTATAATACAAAAATGATTTACTAATTTTCAAATATTAATTTTGATTAATACTGTATTAGTTAAGTTTTAATAGTTGAAATGATATCACATAATAAAAATAATAATTCTCTCTCTCTCTCCTCTCTCTCTCTCTCTCTCTCTCTCTCTCTCTCTCTACTACAAAGATGTATGTTTTTTTTGTATGATAAATAAATGATTTACTATTTTCAAATATTAATATTAATCTATACAGCAATAATATCAATTCATTAAAGAAAATACCATAGTGAATTAGTAAGATTTTAGCTTATATTTAAAAAATTATGGAAGAATGAAGGAAATCCCAGTCTTCTCTCAGTAACCTTTCCTCGAGATCCAGGTACTAAAACTGTCAGATATATCAAGTTCTGTGACAACCAGGAGGGGGAAGAGCTGCAGTGTTGCAATCACGTGGTCCCTTGAAATCCCCCCCCCCCCCCAAACCCTCCCCCCCCCCCCCCCCCCCCGCCCCCCCCCCGGCCCTCTCTTCATCTCTCATTTACTGAGACTCGAGATTTTTTATGTACTTGTACTATTTGTTTTTAATACTTTCAATAATAATAATAATAATAATAATAATAATAATAATAATAATAATAATAATACTAATAATAATAACTATAAAAAAAAAAAAAAAAAAAAAAAAACAACAACAACTGTAATTACAAAATTCATATGTGATAGTATTTCAAAGAAATACAATACGTACTAATCTATCCATGTCACTTTTAATTAAGATTAACTCCCTCTCTCTCTCTCTCTCTCTCTCTTTTTGCCACACAAGATAATAATGTGTCATAGTGGTAACTCCCTCCCTCTCTTTCGCTGGATGCGTTATAAGTATTTTTTGAGAGCACAGAGAGAGATAAACACTCTCTCTCTCTATCTCTCTCTTTTACCGAGATGAAAGAATTTTTATGGTACTAGTATGTAAAATGTTTATTGATAATTTCAGTTATTTAATAATAATAATAATAATAATAATAATAATAATAATAATAATAATAATAATAATAATAATAATAATAAAACTTTAATTACAAAATTCATAAAGGTCGTATTTTAAAGAGATGAAAATGACCTTTCCATTTCAATTGTAAGGATAATTCCTCTTTCTTACTGAGATGAGAGAATTTTTATGGTAGATGCCCGTGTTTATTATATTTTCAAATAATAATAATAATAATAATAATAGAAGTAGTAATAATACGATAACTAATTTCAAATGAAAATTCTTCCCTTTGTCTTTTTCTGTATCAATTTCCCTACCTCAACTCCAGTGACACTCGGAGCTTAACAATGCCATACAATGGTCAACGAATTTAATGGTTTTATGTAATCTCTCTCTCTCTCTCTCTCTCTCTCTCTCTCTCTCTCTCTCTCTCTCTCTCTCTCTCTCTCTCTCTCTCTCTCTTACTGAGATGAGATCATTTTCATGGACATGTATGTAATAAGTTTATCATTAAAATTTTCCAATAATAATACTATTAACTGTAAGTACAAAATTCATATCTGAGTATTTTAAATACAATAATCATTCCATTTCTCTCTTTTAAATACTGTAAGGACAACTCTCTCTCTCCCTCTCTCTCTCTCTCTCTCTCCTCTCTCTCGTCTCTCTCTCTCTCTCCTCTCTCTCTCTCTCTCCACAAGATACTTGTCATACATTTGCTGTTTCTATTTCTTCCTTTTATCTCTCTCGCTCTCAGCAAAAGAATTGATAGACAGACAAACATAATTGCACAGTCCTCTCTTTCTCTCTTCTCTGGAGAAATATATGTATTTATGAGAGGGGGAAAAAGTTGCCTACAGACGTTCATTTCAATCTATTGAAACCGTGGAGTTATTTCTTTCTCTCTCTCTCATCTCTGAATCTCTCTCTCTCTCTCTCTTGTATGTTAATGAAAATATACAGTAATTTGTGAATACACAGTGTTGCACATGAAAAAAGTAAATTAGTGATAATTTTAGAGATACGGCCCTAAGAAAAATTGCAAATTAGTGAAATTTTCCCTGTGGACATGTTTTCAAGAACGTCGTTCCGGCTTACGACGATTTTCGGGTTACGACGCGTCTTAAGAACAGAACCCCTGTCGTAACCCGGGGACTGCCTAATATACAGTCATTTATCTTCATTTTGAAACAAATTCGAAGTGTCTAGCACAATATTTAGATTTATGGTGAATAAAAAAAAAAAAATTTCCCTCCGCGCCGATTCGCGGCTGCAAATCTCCGAAATGCTTTATTCTCATTCTCCTAATATTTGCTCCTTTTCATATTAGGCGTTTTATAGAGTTTCATATATAAAAATGTGCGCAAATTCATGAAGAATACAAACAAAAATATTTGAAGGTTGTAGCTTCTCTCAATTTTGCAATATTTGCATATAAAAAAATATATATATATAAATTTCGACATTCGGTCAACTTTAACTCGTCCGAAATGGTTGAAAACTGCAATTCTAAGCTAGAACTCTTACAGTATCGTAATATTCAATCATTTGTCTTTATTTTGAAACAAATTGGAAGTCTCTAGAACAATATTTAGATTTATGGTGAACTTTTGAAAAAAACATTTTTTTACGTCCGCACGTTACGAATTCATGCATCACTTTGTGATATTTTTCTGTGTTGCTTTGATCGTTTTACAATGTGTTATATATCAAAATGATTTCAATTTAGTGTACAATACAACGATAAAAAAGTAACTCGTTAGCTTTAACCGTTTTTTACACAGCTCGATTTGAATACAATTATGTATGATTTTTTTTTTGTCGCTACCATATATCGCATTATTTATATATGACAATGATATTTTTTTCATTTCTGATGATTGCATGCTAAACTTCAGGCAATGACAAAAAAAGGAGCCAAAAATAACTCTTAATCTTGAAAACTAAGCGCGCTGTGATTTTTTGAAAAAATTATTTTTTCCGCTTCCGCGCTCACTCCAAACTCTTTTCGGCCTACGGGAGACGTTTTGGTTTTTAGGGCTTCGGTGTAAGAGGGTTAATGGTATTTGTTAAATATCCATAAATCAAATCATGGTACACTGTAAGGATTAATAAAGGTGTTTGCAAAATCTCCTTGGCCCTCAGCTGCATCAGCTATTTAACCTTTTACTTTATCTCCATTCCTGCTTCATCTCTAACTATGATCATCCGTACTTCTTCATACAACTGGGGGGTTTCATCCAGTTTCAACTTTAGATCCCTGTACTCCATCCCATTATATTTTGTAGATCTCATTATTTTGCTGGCCAACCACTCCAACTCCCTCTTTTATCGTATTAAGGACTGAATTACATAAATGATTCATTCACACTATTAGTCAAATGAAAGTAACCAATTTGTAGGAAAAATCAAATTACCTCAATGTGGGTGCTCTACATATTTAGTATGAAAAAGGCCCCAGTCTGACAAAGGGTTTCATCTGCTTAGATTGGTTATTTCTAGACTCATATTTCATGGTTACCCCTTAATAAAGATTATAGCTTTTAAAAATTTTAAATAACCACTGACTGGAATGGCTGCATTTTATATAACCATAATAGTTGCCTTTGGCTCATTACTAGTTTCATTTCCATTGCTGCCAATTTAAGCAGGAATCCTATATATTTGATCATTTACACCAGATTCAACCAATACCTCAAATAATATCTTAATTTGTTTTATATGTAAGATTTAGTATTAAAATTTTGAAGCGCCTTTGTAACACGTCTAGTCACTTAAGATTATAAATATTTGTAGTGGTTATCCAACCTAACCCCTTTCATGCTTTAAGAACATAAAATCACATTAATGAATTAATATCACATTAAAGATCATGCTGTGTCATCAGGAACAGTCAGTCTGGATATGAAAAGGCAAAGGTTGAGAAGAAAAGCTATGGAAATCAAAACTAATTTAGTTAAAACAGCAACATATTGCCCTGTTATGTAAATTAAATTTAGGTAGTTAATAACCAATGGTCCATCACCAAGAGCAAAGAGTTACATGTTTTTAGTGATCTCAAAAGTGAAGTCATCACTTGGCATTTTAAATTATAAAAAATCACTCAACCAGACCACTTAAATAAGAATCTTGACTTTTACATGGCTGGCCCTAAAGGGTTTGTGGTGATAAAAGGGAGAAGATTAATAATGCTATATCTAATAATTCACTTTGCTGTAGATTTCTATGCGACTGGATAGTATACACTGAAAATTCTGACAATTTCTCATAATGATTGCATTTCAATAAGTCATCCTTTGTTCACTGAAATTTGTAACCCAAAGAAAGCATGTTTTATTGTTATTTTTGCATTGCATTCTCTACTCAGAGGAACTGAGTCAGTACAGATAGTAAGTCAGCAAATGGGTATACAATGGGTGCACTCAATTCTCAAATGGGATAATACCCCTTCTACATTTCTGTGTTTTGTAGTGATTACTGCCATAAACTTACTTTTAGTTTCATCTGCTTTTGCTTATTGCTTTACTTGGCACTTCACAAATCCTGCCATTCAGTGATATCACACAATAATTTACCAGATTTTGGATCTTTGATCTCATTCATAACTACTGTAGACTTCACTAATTTGTATGTATCTTCATTTCCTTTAGTAGTCATCTGGGCAGATATCCTACATAGCTCAACATTTATGTACTCCAGTTTTATAGAATTTAAGAAAGGAGTATTTGACCTATCGGGCCAACAATTTTAAGTCCTTTACTGATCATCCTAGAATTACTGAAAGTTATATATACTTTTGTGAAAGTATATTTTTAATAATCTTAACAGCAGATAAGACCTTAACACCTTGTGGACAGTTAACATACATATATGTTTAACATCTAATTCGCTCTAGCTCAAAATTAATATATTTTCATATATGTTAACCGAAGGGGAATTCTTTAGTTGATAATAATTTTGTCGGCTCACAGGCATGAACCTGTGAGCCAATGAAATTATTATCAACTAAAAAATTCCCCTTCGGTTAACATATATGAAAATATAATAATTCCAAGGTAGAGCGAATTAGATATTAAAGGACATTTGTAACTTAATATGTATATATGAATTGCAGTGTCATGATATGACTCATATATGTTTAAATATGGCTTGGTGGTGGAGTCCAGTAAACATACATAAATAGTCAACATTTCATGCAATACAGTTTGAACGAATTTTGCGGGAAAAGGGCTCAAATCATTTCCAATGGCCATAAATGAATTATGGCAACTCTTATCCCAACTCTAATAGCTAGTCAGACAGCAAAGAGGAATCAGTTTGCTTTGAGATATTGTAGTGGAATATTGTCCAAAATTCCCATTCATTACTGTTTTTACTTCTTATCTGTTACGATATTGTGTGAGCTGTAATTATAATTTTACAAAAAGAAAAATATTACAAAAAACGCTTAAAACTTAGTAAAATTAGCATTACATATTTTCACGACTGTCTTATGGAAAGGAGGCCCCACACCAGGTTGGATATATTCACTTTCAACATCCCCTGGAAGGTACAGAAAACATTTAAGAATTTTTTCATTATACCATGTGCATATGCATACTATCTTCCTCTTTCCATTAATGAGTCTTTCAAAATTGGCCATCCTTAAATTTAGCCTGGTCTTGGGGTGAGTTTAGTATATATTTAGCCTGAACTGTGAGGGTTAAACACTTTTGTACTGGAAACAGAGGCTGTGTAAAAGTTTTTCTACCCAGAGATACTACAGCATATACAACCCCTGTGGCAGGTTTGGATCCATCTTTGAATACTGCAAAGTGAAGACCTTATTGTCTCATTTTTCAATGTATGTTCTGTCATGTAATTGTAAAGCTAATAAATTTTATGAAAACCTACCAAGATCAAATTCATCAATCTATTTTCTACAAGTGAGTAATCTGACTGCCAATTACATAATTACTAAAAAAAAGATAATAGGATATGGGTGGCTTCCTATTTACAACTACGTAGTAGTTTGGATTTCCTCAGAGAAGGCTTAAAAGCTTCAGTATATAGTACTATGTTAGCATATTTATTCCTTTCAATGAAATAGAGTTCAGCTTTCAACTTAGCAATATTTCAGTGTGTTATTAGAACTGCTTATTGAGATATCTTAAGAGGTTCCAAAACTTTGACAGCAAGGCTAAATGTCAGTGTATCCTTTTTCTAGTGTTGCAATGGATGAGACTGTGTTTGCTGAAAATTTCAGCATCATGGGAACCAAGAAACTATGATCTTTTCCCCAACCTAACTTTTTGAAAGAAAATATAAAAGGCACATTTTGATTGGGTCTGCATTTTGCTTCTTTGTACATTGCAAACTTTAAGTGATTTTAAAATTTTGCTGAACTTCCTCTGCTTTTCTCCACAATACAATATTCTACTCCATGTACTACTGGTATTTATTTCCCAAAGTTAAGTTCAGTGGTCTGGTTGAACTAATTTTCATAACTAACACAGTTGGACATTAGTAATTCACCCATACAGTTCCCATACCTACCATGTCACTAAACTAAAAAGATAAGTGTTGTGATACTAACATGGTCATGCACACCAGTCTTTTGAAATGAACACTGACTTACCTAGAGGTGAGATTCAATCTAATTCAGTCAATTATAATGAAAAATCTGAATCTTATTACTGGTAATGGGGAACTTTATGGCAATTCTCACAGGAGGAAGAGTGAAAACTTCACTATGGGAAAGAAATGGTGCATCAAACTCATTTGGCTAAAATAATGGAAAAAAAATGATCAAGATAAAGAATGTTTTTTTATTGTTATCCATCAAAACATGATGTCAGGAGTATGACATTTCTTTAAATAAAACATCTGCTGTACATAATACTATCAGTGATGCATAAATGCAATCATATCCAAAGCACAGTCATTCACCTGTAAGTTAATTCAAATGTTATTTACTATATTAAAATATACTTATCTGAGTTTTCCACTAATGCTGATCTTCACATACCTGTCATATACCTGTGAATTTTTCCCTTCAAAACTAAGATATTTTTCACATATCACGAATATACATCCACACTCGTGAACATGAAAAGCTTTTGAGGCATTTCAACAATATTCAGTTTTCTTATGCATATTCTTAAGTTATCTTTTTAATTTACTTAAGTCTATAAACAATAATGATATGTGACTTTAACTCACCTCTAAACAAAAGGAAAGGACAACATCCATCTTGGAAAGCGTAACTTCATTATCCATGGAGTCACTATCCCGTCCACTCAAGGAGCTCTGAGACCTGCTGTTCGCGGGACCAGGAGCAATTATTAGAGTCTGACATCCACATCACACATGTACATAATTATGGAAGGTCAGGATACAGATTAAGTATTTGGGAGTTATTTTACCTGCAAAGCTACACCTTGGCAAATCTATAAGGAAATAGAAAATGATTTAAAATGCTTGCTTAATCAAAACTGTATTAATAATGCATATCATTCACTTGGGATGGTAAAGTAGGACACCTTTTCCAGTTCTTTGAAGATATGTGGTGTATGTTTATGTTTAGTGTTTAGTATAAATGTTATTGTAACCATTCTGTAATCACATCTATTGCTTTACTACTCCAACAAAGAACATTCCTATTTTGAATTCATAACTATGATAAACTGAATTCAATGGCAGAACATAAAAATGATTGGCTAATAATTACAACACTTCCTGTTAAAACACTATCAAGAAAAATAAGAAAACTATCTGAATATCACTGATTAAATTAAACGAATTTTTACTAGAGAAATTTCCATTCACACACATACAGACAACTACGAATAAACCACAAATAACTTCACTAATGTACAAAAACCGAATGAATACCCCAATATACTTTGGTGTATATCAATATAATGACCTTTTGCTTAAGTTTACTGTTAAAGCTATAACAGCAAGATATGAAACTATAAATGTAAAAGCTATACAAAAAAAATTAAATATATTTCATAATTATTCAAATATTAGATTTCCTTAAATAATCTACATAATTTTTAAAACCTAATGTGAAATCTTTTATAGTAAGATACTGCAAGCAAGGACAGCTCCAATGTCCTGTAAACAGTGGACTTGCTTTAAGGGAACATTACAAGGTGTCAAAATTTAGGTTTTTTCCTAATTCACTGACTGCATAGTATACAAAGTACTTTATAAGTAAATGGACACCTAGCCATTTCAAGTACAAAGACCACTGACGATATACTCGTAAAACAAAATTATGCTTTTATCATTGAGAAATGTAGGTTGTCATTTATGATGTTCAGTTATTATCCCTATTATTATTATTTATCATTTTTTTTTTTGGTTTATCACAGTCCTCCAATTTGACTGGGTGTATTTATAGTGTGGGGTTCCAGATTGCATCCTGCCTCCTTAGGAGTCCATCACTTTTCTTACTATGTGCGCTGTTTCCAGGATCACACTCTTCTGCATGAGTCCTGGAGCTACTTCAGCCTCTAGTTTTTCCAGATTCCTTTTCAGGGATCTTGGAATCATGCCTAGTGTTCCTATGATTATGGGTACATTTTCCACTGGCATATCTCATATCCTTCTTATTTCTATTTTCAAGTCTTGATACTTATCCATTTTTTCCCTTTCTTTCTCTTCAACTCTGGTGTCCTATGGTATTGCGACACCAATGAGTGATAATTTCTTATTGATTTATTATTATTATTATTGAACTAAGGAACCCCTGTAACAAGACTATAATATCAACAATTAAAAGCCACAACAGTGTTAAATATATATATATATATATATATATATATATATATATATATATATATATATATATATATATATTTGTACAAAGTTAAAAATGACTAGAAGTGACTTTAGGATACTGCTCCATATCCCTCTTCAGTCCTACTGATGGTAAAACAATGGATGGAGTGTTACAACAATGCAAGAAATTGGTCCAAGGCACATTCTTTTAACAGTGCTGGTCAGGCAACCCCTGTTCAATTGTTTCTGTTGGAAAGATGGCTGGAATGACAAAGTGGTTGTTCAGATAATTCCAGCTCAGCAGTCTCGCCATCCGTGCCATGATTTTCAGCTATAGCAACATCAGTCATCTGGGATAAAAGAGAGGGGGAGCAACAACAGGGGTCTCACAATCACCAGAAAAATTAATATTAAAATCGTCAACAAAGTGATCAATTATTAAAGAACTGACAAAACTATCCTCATCAGAGAAGGTTTTGTTCCCTTCAAAAGCACACCCTTTTCTTTTAGCAGCTCCTTCCATTAAGTGACGAACACCAACATCTCCACTCTTTAATATGACAGAAGAACCATTCCAATTGATGTTGTGACCTGGAATGAACGAATGAGACACAATTGCATTATTCATTGCAAGGAGCTTGTAGGCTCTACGATGTTCTGAAAATCTTACATCCAAACCCTGCCCACTTTCTCCAAAGTATTTTTGAGGGCACTTGGCACAAGGGATTTGGTAAACGCCAGGTGTTTTCCTAATACCATTGTTATTATTATTAGACACTGACCTATTTCTAATTTTGTTTTCAAAATTAAAAGCAATTTGAATACCCATTTGATGACTTAATTGCAAGGTAGCAGGAATTTTCCAATTTTGTTCATCTCTTAGTGGAAGGGGCTGCTATAAGAAAGGGGTGTGCCTTTGAATGAAACAAAACCTTCACTGATGTAGATAGTTTTGTTAATTCATTAATAATTGACCCTTTGTCAACGATTTTAAGATTCATGTTTCTGGTGATTGTGAGACCCCTGATGTTACTCCCACCTCTCTTTTATCCCATATGTTGCTATAGCTGAAAGTCATGGCACCAGTGAAGTGTGTGCCGAGGTGGAATTACCTGAGCAACCTCTTGCCAACAGAAACAATCAACCAGGGGTTACCAGACCAACACTGTTAAAAGAATCTGCTTTGGACCAGTTTTTTTGTGTTGTTGTAACACTCCCTCCATTGTTTTTCCATCAATGGGACTGAAGAGGGATAAGAAGCAGTATATTCAAAAGTCTCTCCTAGTCACTTATAACCTTGTACAAAAAATATACTTTTAACTCTACTGTGGTTTTTAATTGTCATTTATTATTATTATTATTATTATTATTATTATTATTATTATTATTATCATTATTATTATTATTATCATTATTATTATTATATTATTATTATAGTTATTATTATTTTATTATTATTATTATTATTATTATTATTATTATTATTATTATTATTATTATTAGTACCCATACTCTAACAGGACTGTCCTGTATAAAAATATTGGTTCTGATCATTATTTGTTTAAGGATTTGTTTCCAATACTGTAACTGATACTCATTCTTGGTTGTAAATACACTTTTAATTAAAGAAGTTGTTGAACACTTTCTGTATCCTGGGATGGGGTCATGAAAGTTATTCATTAAAAACCCGTGGGTCAAGCAAGTGTGACAAAAGCAGACAAGATATTATTAGTTATTTTACTAGTCCACTATGTTAAAAATACTTAATCTCTCGATTGTATTAATTGAAAATGAACATTCTTACAAAATTTCCTTACTGGTTTTTCAAAATTTGACAGTCACAGACATACAACTGACCTGCATTCTCTGCATACAAAGATGAGATAAATTAATTTACTGAGATTCAGAGCCTTTGTCCCAGTGTTTTTCCAAAATAACTTTTCTTCTATGCATTTGACAAAGATATTACCTAGCCATAGTATACTTTACATCCCTACCAAATTTTTGGCAGCATTCTTTATTACTTATATTAGAAAAAAGTATATTCATATGAGTGAAATAAAGCAGCCGAAGCCAGTGGCGGAACACACTAATGTATGGGTTCAAAGTTATACGTGACATAGACGTCCCAACTCCTCCCACAAGGTGATGACGACAAACAGCTATCTCTGAAATTCTGAATGAATATGTGTACCTTGTCAAGGCTTTAAGAATGGTGGCTATGGTAAGTCACTGTCCCCTTGGATGCAGGATAGCTTTTGTGATTCGACTTGCACAACTGTTTAGAAGTGAGGAGGCCCGTGGCAAACCCTACGTAAGCTAGAACAGGCAAACGAATAATAGGGCACTTTTTTGGGTAAGGAGTACACCCAGACTTCCAAGGCTACCAAGTCTTCGTCATTTGTTGACTTTCATAAGGTGCAGAAAGATTATTACATATGCACTATAAAGCAACAGATGTTGATTTGTTAATAAAATATAACTTGCAGAACAACATTAAAACTTGCTTTGCCCCCCCCCCCCAAAAAAAAATGGGTTATAATACATCACTGAATGACCTTGATAGGTCCTAGCGCTTGGCTTGAAGTCTAAATTTTATAATCCATCTAATCCTATGCAACTGTCTATTTATTACAATGCTCATCACTGTAATATTAGGAAAAATATCAAAGGAGTTACGATGAATACCAAAGTTTTTGTCACTTTGTTCATTGATTTTTAATTATATAATTTTTCTATGGAGAAATAGGGATAGAAAAGGGATTTTGACGTAGGAAAAATCTATTTCTGGGCGAGGAAGCCGTGTCGCCCAGTGAAATATGTCTGCTTTAGCACTATTTCTAGTAAAATATTGCTATAATACCAGAGAACTGCTAAATTGGACATGTCAGAAGCTTCTGACTCGCTCACCTATATAAAAGGTGTCGGTATAAAACTGGGGCGAGTGTTAAACACTACCACAGCAACCCCTCCAATTAGCCTTTTCCTCATCAAAAGATCCTAAATACGGACTACTTTTACTACTACTACTACTACCACGTCTACCACTACTACAAAGTGTAAACAAGGAATACTGGTTGTATTTCATTGTTGCCAGAGGTTGAGACTTTCTCACAAATAGCTAATTATCCATCAAGACAGAGGCAAGTTAATGATGTCATAAGTTACATCATTATATCTTCCAAAGACATTCCTACGAGTTTGCTGGCGATGTCAACAAGAAGTTGGTGTTACTCTTATAATTACCAGAATTATGCAACTTTCATAATACACAATACAGTCAAAAATTAGGTAGAAATGTCAGATACCCTGTGACAAAGTATCATCTTTGTCAGGTATGTTGATAAAATTTTATTCCGGACAAACACTGGGACACCGGCTGTGAATCTCATAGTAGTGTAGAGCTGATTTTGGTTCAAAGAGCTCTGTAATGCAACAAAGGGTTTGAACTGATTTCATTTACTATTAACAGATTCATGACTCTATAAAGTCTACAATTTCTATAAAATAATTGATTTTTACTGGATGTATTTGGGTACTAATTAGCATCCCAACTTCCTTTGAAGTCCATAAAAACTTGGCATCCTGGTCAAAAAGAGTTTTAGGAAAAATATTTTAATTATTCGCCACACTACAGAATATAATATGGTAAATACCAATCTATTATTGTGTAATATTAGGGTAAGGAAAATAGAATAAATATAAAAGAGAAAAGAATAAGAGAGAGAGAATATGTAAAAGAATGAGAGAGAGAGAGAGAGAGAGAGAGAGAGAGAGAGAGAGAGAGAGAGAGAGAGAGAGAGAGAGAGAGAGTTGCGTTAAGCAAAGGATGTGTTTGTCGTACTGGCAACAGTAACGCAAACAAGCAGAGGTGTTTATCTTGCTAGTGGTAATTAATTAATGTATTTGGCTGTTCTACGACAAAGCTCCAGCAGAAGTCGACACTTCCGGCGATGTCATTAATCACGCCCAGCAAAGGAGGTGTTGAATTAATTACCACCCAAAAGGGTGGTCATCATTAGTCACCAACCGATGAGGAAGTACCAGAAGGTAGCGACAGAAAAGACCACCTACTAGAAGGAGGAGACATTTCTTTAAGAGAAATGTTGACAGAAGGGGCCGAGGCAGAGAAGCCAGAGAGCATCCAGAGGGTGTGGTTGTGTGCCTTACCAGCTGTGTGTAAGAAAGGCTTCATACATCAACATGTCGTCATATTACTACGTTTCCCCTCAAGTAGACGATAGCAGAGCTGTACAACCCTCAATTACAAACTAAACTCGTATGTTCCAAAACTATTTATAAATCTTGTGCTAATGAGGTCAGGACACTGCGCTGTGTCTTTCTAGCCTCCTGAGACATATTTTAAGAGGTTTACTACAAGAATTCAGAGTATCTACAATTTATAAAAGATAAAGCATAAAAACCTTACACTGGTGGCAGCTGAAAAGGATCCGAAGAAAGACATAACAGGTGAAGTGCGAGACATACAAGAAGTTGGAAACAAAGGCGAATCATAACATGTGAAGGACGAGGTGAATCAACAAAATGGAGCTCAAGAATTTGAAAACAACCGAGAGTCACAACTTGTGACAGACGAAATATACAAGAATAACAGATGGCAAGGCACATCGACAAAACATTCCTGCTTACAGACATCAAGATTTACAGAAGCTGAAAACATAAGAAGTGGGTAGTGGAAATAATATTTACAAAACCCCACATCTAAGAAACAGTATTCCCCGAAGATTGAACAACAAATTCACTCCAAAAGAGTTAGAAGACATTATTAAAAATAATTAAAAAAGGTGATATTAAACATTTTGCATTAGAAGAGCATGCTCAACTATTATCATTCTTCGCTGATGAACAAGTTAATGAGTGCATTTAATTAAAACCACAGGAATTCATATGTAATTTTGATAGATTGTATGAAAATAGAGATTCATATCCATATGTATCCAGGAAATGTTGATTAATCAAAATTAAGAAAATGACGTATGTACAATCACAGACTATGCTAAAACTTTTAAAGCACTGATAATTGATCAAGAAATTTTAGTATTTTCACTAAATACTGCAGTAGCTAAAATCAAATGTAATAATGTAACAATAGAAATAAACTTTAAAAATGTTAAATCTTTTACATCATCATGTCAACTGATAATAGCCAACCATTTGCATTATGAACCATATTTTTTTTTCGACATATAAATTCAACAAATGTGCCATATAAAAATTTATCATATAAAATAAAGAATTCAAATTGTCTCAATTATAATTGAAGAAACTTGAAAACTTGAACTATGTTGATGACTACTACAAGGAAAATGAATCCCCAATTTTATTATTAGTAAATCTAGTTTTAATAGTAGTAGCTGTTATTTTGTTTGTCATAATAGTAAGGAGAATGATCATTAACAAAATACAAGGGATACTGGCAGAAATTAAAAGGAATGAACCATGATTGACAATTGAGATTAACATTATTTTTTACTTGATAGTAATTTGTAATAGTTTGATATGCTTAGTTTTGTTCTCCATTTTTTAGAATTGTGTCCATTATTACCAATTGTTGCCGATTTAGTTATTATTATGTCCATTGTTATTGTGTATGAGAATAAAAGAATAAGAGAGAGAGTTGCATTAAGCAACAGATGTGTTTGTTGCACTGGCGACAATAATGCAAACAAGCAGAGGTGTTTATCGTGCTAGCAGCAATTAAAAAATACATTTGGCTGCTTTATGATAAAGCTCCTGATTAACCCTTGACCTGCCAGCGCAAGCCAGACACTTCCGGCGATGTCATTAATCAAGCCCAGCAAAGGGGGTGTTGAAATTAATTACTGCCCAAAAGGGTGGTTGTCATTAGTCACCAACCAATGAGGAAGTACTTCCAGAAGGCGGCGACAGAATAGACCACCTACTAGAAGGAGGAGATATTTCTTAAAGAAATGTCAACAGAAGGGGCCGGGGCCGAGGCAGAGAAGCCAAAGAGCATCCAGAGAGTGCGGCTGTGTGTCTTACTACCTGTGGGTAAGAAAGGCTCGATACATCGACACGTTGTCATATTACTACACTTCCCCTTAAGTAGACGATAGCTGAGCTGCACAACCCTCAATACAAACTAAACTTATATATTCCAAAATATATATTTTGTGCTAATGAAGTCAGGAAAATGCACTGTGTCTTTCTAGCCTCCTGAGACATCTTTTAAGAGGTTTACTACAGGAACCCAGAGTATCTACAATTCATAAAGGTCTTAAAATTGGGCAACGATGATGATTTAAAACTGAAGCTAAAAATTTTGCAAGTAACGTCTTGTACATTAAACTGCATGTTATTTACCGTGTTTCAGGGTACTTTTACCCAACCCAAAGATAGTTTGGAGAAAATTTAAGTCTACATTTCCTGACCTGAACATTCTGTCGGCTATAACTGGGAATGGTGGTGAAAGATTATTAAAAAAATGCCTCTATAACTGAAGTTTTTTAGTTGGTGAGAAACTTGAATTAATTTTTACTGCACTTCATAGTTACTATGACAGTGAACATAGAGGATGGTTCAAACTTTTGACTTGTGCAGATTTACTAAAGGCCTTGAACACTCCAGCAGTGATAGCTTCTTCCTTTTTTATTTTTATACATACAGCGTGTGCTTTCCAACACAAGCGTGCATCATAGATACAGTTTGGTTGGTAGGTAATACACTGGTGCTCATTTGTTGTTCAATGTCTGATTTATTTTTCAGTTGCAATAATTATAAAAATATGACTGCTTTTGCTTTCTTATACAAAACATTATAAGCTTACTAATAATGCCTATGATTCTTATTACATGAAGGTATGTAATGGCAAAATTAAATGCAGTAACAAATGTACCAGTCTTCCATATGCGTACATGTAAAACAACTGTCATACCACTTGGTAACCAATTTTGTATTTTTTACTGCAAGGAGGTACAATGTGCTACTAAGAACACTTCCTTCTGGGACAGTACTTTGCAATGTCTGTGCCTGAGTGAACATTATCAAATTGCATCTTTAAAGTGCAATTCAAGATTACTCTTATAAAAGGGATTTTGACGTAGGAAAAATCTATTTCTGGGCGAAGGACCCGTGTCGCCCAGTGAAATAGGTTCCTTTAGCACTATTTCTAAGGTAAAATATTGCTATAATACCAGAGAACAGCTAAATTGGAAATGCCAGATTATTCTGGCTCGCTCACCTTTATTATAAGGTGTCGGTATGGTTTCTGGGGCAAGTGAAACCACTACCACAGGTCCTTTTCCATTCAGCCTCTCCCTACATCAAAAAACCTCAAAAAGAGAGGAGTCAACCTAAGGCTCACTACCTGCTACCGTGTAGCTAGCGCCTCTGACGTCATCCCTGCAGATAGCACCCAAGCTTGGTCTACACAGGGGCTAAAGGAACCTATTTCACGGAGCGACACTGGCCAAGCCCAGAAATAAAAGTAGGTGGACTTGAATACATACTTAAAACACTTCCTTCTGGGATAACACTTTGCAATGTCTATGCACCTGACTGAATGTTATCAATTTACACCTTGAAAGCACAACTCAAGATTTGTTTTTAAAATGTACGTAGGTGGCCACGAATACCATTTTTCAATAGCACTTTCAATTTACAGTGGATCCTGCCAATTAACAGCTTCACCTATTTGCAGATTTTTCTGTGGAATATATATACAGTGGACCCCCCCCTATTCATGTTCTCTCGATGCGCAGACTCACGCATTCGCACATTTCTCTCTGGAAGGTATAAGCCTTTTTAGAGTTTTTTTTGTTGTTGTTTTTTGAGCTATCAAAATAGGCAGTTGTAAGTGTTTTTAGAAGGGTTTCAAGTATTCAAGGATTTTGATTATTGTGCTATTTGCAAAAGGGGTTTTGGTACGCATCACTCGCAAATACTGGGGGTCGGCTGAAGCAAGTTCCCAGGTAACATTATGTCTACTGGACATAAAGAATATAATACACTAATAGTTACCAGTCTCTCAAACTAAATGAGTAAGTGGGTTAAGTGTGGATTGATTTTTTCTATGATTCATATGTATTGGGTTGAGGCTATTATAAAATTTTTCTTTGAATATTATCCTAGCCTTCAGTTTATTTTTCCTTTACTTTACATAGTCTGCTTGATAGACACATTACTCTATTGTTTAATGGATCAATGAAATCGTTGCCTAGTAGTATTATTGCTATAATAATAGCATGTAGCCATTCTCTTGGAAAAGTTTTGAAAACTTGATTATGCACACAGTGTAGTCCCTCACTGTATTGTGGTCTTCGTACATCAGAGAGTTTTAAAATTTAATATATCTAAATTTGTATAGCAGATTTTTCCCTTTATCACAGTATTCGGCTGTATTTATTATTTCTATCTGTGGTAAAATAAGCACTTTCTAGCCTAAAATTTTTATTTTTGTGATAAAAAGCATTTTCTAGCTTAAAAATTTTATTGCCTTGTTAAAATAAACATTTTCTAGCCTAAAGTTTTTTTAAAATATTTACATACCCCCTTTACATATTTCCTTTATTTGTTACAATCTGTACTTCTTTATGCAGAAAAACTGGTAATTTTTTCATCGTTTTTAATGATTCAATAAATATTCAATAAACCTGTTTGCTGATCTTCTTTATATAGTACAGAATGCAATGAATTTGGAACAAAAATAAAATATAAGTAGTACAGCAGATGAGTAGACAAACACTCGCATGTATGGAAAGCGCAGTATGGATGCTTCCGCTGGAGCTAGTGTGCCCACACTGAGATCATACACAGCACACTACTGGCTAATGGATGGGAGGTGACGAACCAGAGCAACGTGTTCTGGGCACTGATTGACTAAGTGACCATAGCATCAGTCTCCTTCATCTCCCACTCAGCACCATTTTGCCTTGTCCTTTTCAAATCAATGCCTGATCGCTGCGCTTAGTGTTGCTCTGCGGTGTTGTGTTTTTGTGAAGTTTATAAGCTATATTAAGTCTATTTCAAGCTCAACGATGCCACCCAAATGTTCTGTGCCTTCTAAGGCTTCTGTCACATACCCCAAGTGCCACAGGAAGATGCTTACCATAGTAGAAAAGGCGAAATTCAATTGACATGCTCAAGGGAGGGAGAAGCTATGCTGCTGTAGGCAGCCATTAGAGCATCAATTAATCTTCGGTTCACTACATAAAGAAGGACAAAAAGAATACAGCGTTCCCCCATATTCGCGGGGAATAAGTACCAGACTCCCCCGTGAATAGCTAGAACCCGCAAATAGTTGAAACCCTATAAAAACTTAAAACCGCCTATTTTGTCAGGTAAAACTCAAGAAAACCCACTAAAAATGTTTAGACCTAGTTTTTTTTAATCGTTTTATTACAAAAAGTGCATTTTATGATGAAATTGATGAAAAAACCAGGAATTTGCAGATATTTCTCACAAAAAAAAATAATGCGAATAAGCAAATTTTTTATGAATAATGGGGTATATGTTCCCGAGAGGAATTATGCAAATACGTGAGTCCACAAATAGCTTTTGGTAAAGGTGGTGGGTATTTATTAATTTGTAAGATATTGTAGTGACCCAGAGCTGAGCTTCTACAGAAAGGGCAAATTTTAATTCATTAATTTTAAATTAATTATAATATAAAAAAGTCAGTTGTAATAAAATTTTAAATTTTTTTCAATTTTTTACAGCCGTATGCATCAAGATTTTTCTAACTGCTTTCTAAGACTATCAACATTAAAAATAGATCGCATGTTAAAGAAATATTTTGTGGGCTTATTTAGAATTACATAATTAATTTGTTGAAAACCTCCCAACCTTCTAAAACTGGCATGCTGTGTAATGTTGATGTACTGATTTCATTAAATTTGTTTTTCAAATGACAATATAACCTCTACAACATAATAAGTGCAGAGACTAAAAGAGCTCTATCTCTCTCTTTGCCTGGATTCAAAAGTCCTTTACCTACAATACTTGACAAATCAAGTACATTTATGTGGTAGTATTTATGACAATCCCTTTGTGAGTTTGGTAAGTATAAGAGTCAGTTACAACCATTTCAGTTACATGGAAATAGAAACTCACATTTCTCTTAATTAACAAACTTGCTATGATTTAGCCATTTACAAAACAAGCTGTGCACTTAGAAGAATTTGTCAATGGAGGGAGATCATGTTATCTAGGGAATTATGAGTCACCCGACTAAAGCACAATGGCCTCCATCTGAATGTAAAGGTTTATTTACCACCAAGGCTGGTAGTATGGTATGGTACATTCTGTACCTCGAACCTGGGTAAAATTCTGTACTATAAATTTGAACCGTACCCTCAATTATTCTTCCGTACTGTACAGTATGGTAAAAGTAATGTACCATAATTCTGCACTTTTATTTTACTAGTATAAGCAAACTCAATCTGCATCAGTAAAATCCCCTCTTTATAAAAATATTAATATTAACAGGTGTAAATTAGCAAGGGGACTTTATATGTACATGAGTATACATTCAGTTGTCGTGTATAATAATGATAATAATAATAATAATAATAATAATAATAATAATAATAATGATGATGATGATGAAAATGATGATAGTATTAACAATAACAGCAATGATATCAATATTTATGATAAAATTAGTAGTAGTTACGTACTATGTACTAGTAATGTATAATAATGAAGGAACTGTGTTTAGCCCACTAACACCATATACCACTTAGTAGAGTCAGTGCACTACTGCAATCAAACGTATAATACATGAATAATTCACGTAACGCAACATGATCAGTAATGAGCAGCAGAACTATTCAAAATCAAGCAGAGTGGAGGAAGGTTGTCCCGAATGGACAATATGCATGGGATTATATGGCTGATGCTGTAAATGTTTGTAATGCGTTACTTCAAGAATTCCACACAAACATAGTGCACACGTTAATTAAGGAATTCCATACATACATTATATACACACACATGCATGGTATGTAACAAACTGAAATGTTGAGTACCATTTTTTCCGTACCTGAATTGTACCATAATATACTTTGGTAAAATTATTTACAGTAATTCTTTACTGTACATATAGGCTAAATGTCAACCGTACTGTACCATAATGCCAGTCTTGTTTATCGCTCATAACAACTATGCTATAAGTGATGAATCAAGTATACTGATCATAATATTCAACAACTATTATTATGTTCACAGAGGGTTCATCCAAACCTTATCTGCAAAAGTAAGTAATAAGCAGCAATGCAATTATAAAAATGAGAAGGATGTTTTGGAAACCTTCATGAAAATGGAGTGTTAAGGAAAACTTTAAAATCATATGGAATAAAAAATACCAGAGAGCTTCCGCAAAGCTAAGGAGCTACATGAAATTCATAATAATTCTGTGAGGATGACAAAACTTTTATAAATTGAGGTGGAAGTAAGATGCTGAAATTTGACAAAGACAAAAGGTCCAAAAAGGAACAAGAAAAACAAAAGTATGAAAGTTGGTAAATGTCCTTTCATCATTAAATAAAGAACTTGCCCATTTGAAAGACATTGACCAGAATGCAGAATCATTCAAAAAGGTTTACTAACAAAGTCACAACCTTTTATGTTATAAAAACATATGTACATGTAAATAGTACATACTGCCTAATGCACATTAGCATGTATCTTCCAATGAATAAGGTCAGACCTTATGCAGATCCCGAGATACAGGGCTTGGGGATACTCCTCCACCAATATCCAAAAGAAGCAGAAGAACCAAATCTAGCATAAGAGGACTAAGACTAGTACAACAAGAATGTGTAAATATCACCAACGGAAGAAACTTATACAACAAGAAGACAACCCTAATGAGCATGTGGCAATACAGAGAAAAGCTACAAAGGCTTTTAGTGCAGTAAACATACTTTTATCCTATTGTAAAATATAACACATATAGTATACAGATTTACATAGAGTAATACTGTTGTAAATATTTTAACATAATTTCTTTGAAAATTCTCCATTTTATCAACATTTTTTTTCAAAATGAATGATCTAAAGTATGAAATATACTTACTTTTCAATTCAGATTAAAATATCTGAATCATTATCTCAACTGAGTAAATATGTATAAACCAATTCTATTATTTAATGGCAATGTTTGAACAACCAGAAGTTACACAACTCTTAAGTCTTAGAGATCTTAATATGTGAATAAATTCAGCTAATAAAAAATATAAATGTTAAAGCATAAAGAGTTGAAATATTGCATATTTCTGGGCTCAGCTCGTGTCGGCCTATGAAAGTATCCTTAATATCATTCTTTCTAGGTAAAATTAGCCTAAAATTACCAGAGAAAAACAAAATTAAGAAAATGTCAGTAAAACTGACTCGCTCACTCTTAAAAAGAAGTGTCGGTATGAAATAGGGGCGAGTGTGGAACACTACCACGAGACAAACACCAATTAGAACTTCCCTATCAGAATCCCCCCAAGAGAGAGCTGATACCAACGGGCGATGCAGCCTCTACTACTACTACTAGAGGACGCCACGGACAGCAGCGCCCCTAGCGGTCATCCTTAATTTTTAGCACTTGCGACAAGTCGCCATTTTCTTGTGCTCGTACTTTATTGGATTTTATCCGTACTATCTACGATGGAACGCTCTGCAATTGCCACGGCTAAGTTAAGTAACTCATAAGTAATATTTTACCACAGTTTTATCTTCCGGGTACCAGTATTTTCCTCTTAATAGGTCATATACGGTTCCCCGGTTGTCTCGTGGCGGCCATGCCGCCTCGTAAGAATTCCCGGTCCTCCATACTGGGACTTCTTATACTTATGGGCTTACTTTATCACGTTCATTGTTTTACATCGAGTTTTAGCTAGTTCAGCCCTCCTACCATTCTCTTAGCTTGGTATTTAGGGCTATTATTATTTTTCCGGCCCAGCATCCCGGCTCTTGCTCTACATCGGCTATCGCTGGCTCCGAGTAGGCTGCTGTTTCTTGGAACAGTCTGCCTCCTCCTGGGCTTCTTTCTCTTTTACTAAAAGTGTCTCTTCCACCTTTCGGTGTATAAATTTTATTTAGGGTGTTAGGCTAGCCTAGGTGCTTGTTCCGTGTATTGGTACAGCTTGGTTCACGTGGCCCTACCACGGTTGTGTTGCTCGCGGCCTAGGCCACTTGCGGTCACGTGTTCCATAGCACCTTACCCTGCCCCTTCCCTCCCTTTCTGATATAGGGAGGAGCTGGGGGACCCCTTGGTTGTTATGACAACCTCTATCGCCTTCTCTCATCCTTTCGGAGGTGACCAGGGGTTCCTCCCAGCGGGGGGTATAGGGCGACCACTATGAGGTACCGGGTCTCCATGCGGGTAGTTGGTGAGGCGGGGAGGAGTAGGCCATCCCTCCCTCCTTTCTCGCTCCCGCCGTGTTTCGCCGAGACCTTCCTCTCCCCCTCCCCAGTTGCTCAGCCTCCTCCCTTACGATACGAAAGGAGCCTTCCGTCGCAGCCGGGGCACCTTTGGTTATAGGTTACTGGCTCCGCTAGCGGGCGGGGTGGGTACTATGAGTGGTCGGTTGCTTGCCTACTATATCCTTATATCTCTCCCCCGCTACCGGAAGGGAGCTTACCCCTTACCTACGCACTCTTCTAGTAGACGGGCGGAGAGAGGTTGTTTTATTATTGTTATTTTAAGGATATACCCTAATTATACAATATTTTACAATGAATTGTGTGTTATTATTATTATTTTTATCAACCATCCCCGCCATTTTCCGTCGTGGTTTCCATTACCACCACTCCTAGTTGGTTGCCTTTTGTGCTTCCGCCATCGGCGGAACCATAGCCTATATTCCAACCTGGTTACCACACGTATTTTGGCGGGGCTCTGGTTTAATCTAACTTTATCGCTCCGGCACCAGCGGAGCATATGTTAGGCTGTAAGTGTTTACTTGGTACTCATGTACTTTTTCACTTACAGGCTACCAACTGCCAGGTCCCAGCTTGTAACGCGACGCTGTTCGACCCCTGTGGACACGATGAATGCAGGTCTCACGCCCCCTGTGCCACGTCGTTCAACGAGACGATCGTCTGGCACCCTGAAGCCTGCGCCATCTGCTACGACCTGGTCGGTCAGCTGGGAGATGGGGTAAGTCCATTATAGGCTTACTTATTATTTTACTAACAACTTCTAGTCGTAAGTTTGTTAATCCCATTCCACTATTGGCAGCTAATCTCACCTTTCTTTCAGGCTTCCGGTGTGAGGGAAGTCGCCCTCGCCACCCTGAAAGCGTGGGTGGGCGGCTTCGGGAAGAACGCCGCCAAGGGCCAGCCCTACATTTTGGACAGGAAGCTGGCCGTCCAGATCTTCCCCGCGGGCAAGTCGACGGGTTACGTTGACCCCTTGTCCGCTGCCCCGCTGATAGCCTCCATCCAGCAAGACCTCCAGCAATCATTTGGGGTCGTAGCCTCCCAGGAGTCGGTCCCGGACGTCGCTGCCCTGGACCTTAACCTTGAGCCTATGGCGGTAGGTGGGGAGGATTTGTTGGTTGAGGTAGGTATGTCGGGCGCCCAAGGTCTTTCCTTGGGCGCGCCTGGATCTTCTCCTGTCCCCTCTTCTTCTGCTTCTTTCCAAGGCTTTACGGGATCTGAGATCCCTATTCGCCCTCCCGCTCTCTCTGTACCTCCTAAGGAGAAGGGAAAGAGAGAACCGAAGACTCTAGCTAAGTCGACTTCTAGGAAGTCGTCTTCGTCTTCTGCGGCTAAGAAGTCGTCGACTTCATATGCCGATGCGGTGAAGGCGAAGCCGAGCTCTTCCCAATCAAAGAGCTCCAGAAGCAAGGCTTCGAAGGAGAAGGCTCGCGCTCCCGCCGAGTCACTGCCTTCTCCCGCCTCCACTGCTTCCACTCCGGCTACGCCGGTAGGAGTAGCAAGCACCAGCACCTTTGATCCCTCTACTTTCTCAGCAGGGGTGATGGAACAGGTGGGCGTGCTAGTAGGCTCACAAATCTCCGCACTGGGGACACGGTTCGAGCAGATGTTTGCGCAATTATCAAACAGTCTGTCTCAATCTGGACAGTCAATCCAGGATCTCTCTAATAGAATGAGAGAAAATGAGGACCGAGTAGCTGGGCTAGCTCAGGCTCCTTCCCCAGTCTCCCCAGCATCTAGCACGGGGATTCTTCAACTCCCGTCATATGACTCCTTGCCAGCTTTCTCTATGGAGAACCCATGGAGAGTAGCTGCCTACGCTCCATTTAAAGACGGAATGATCTCTATCTCGGAGTGTGGAACTCGAAGGATTGAGGACTTCGAGTTTTACCCTCCGGGTCTGACGCAGCCTTTCATCGGATATGCTAGGCTGACGCCAACGGCTCTGACGAGGGAAGACAAGATCTCGAAGGAGTCAGTCCTTTATAGTAGAGATCACGCCCAGCGGGAATGGGTTCACTGCCTTGAGGACTGGGAGTGTACGAACACTAAACTCCAGGCCTACAAGAGTCCCTTCACTATTTTCGCGACGGAAGAGGAGGTTTCTCTTCCGTTCGCCACGAAATTAGTGGAGAAGTCCCTTCAGGCAGTCCTCAAGGATGAGCCCATTCCACAGTTGAGGGAGGCGGAGTCTACTTCTCCGCTCTTCCCGGCCTTCGGAGAATTGTGGGAGAACTTGCCAGCTACGTTCACGCTGGGTAAACTCAAACCGGACTGCGCCATGGACCAGTTCGGTGAGAAACTACCTAGGCTGCCGGATTCCCTAATCCAGGCAGAGTTCGATGCACGAACTAGGTTTGGCAGGTCCCTCAATTCCCTCATCATCACAGAAATGGCTGCCCTTTCATACGCTACGGAACCGCTGTTCAAGATTCTGGCGAAATCTCAGTTTCAGACGGTTCTAACGGACGCTTTTGACTTCTTCCAGGCTAGGAGGAACTGCCGGAAGCATGTCTTACAAGAGTGCACCATCAGGCATGAGCCTAATAGACTCTTGGCTGCAAGCATGTGGGGAGCGGATCTCTTCCCAGAGTCCGCGGTGAACGAGGTACACCACGAAGCTGCTAGACTCAACCAGAGCCTTAGAGCTAGGTGGGGTATTTCCTCAAAGAGGAAACAGGAATCCGTTCCCACTGCTGGCAAGAAACCAAAGAAGGCTGGTAAGAGGTTCCAGCCATATAAAAAACTCCAGCAACAGCAGCAATTTGTGCAGGCAGTCCCAGTTACCCAACAGGGACAACCTTCCACCTCTAAGCAGAACCAACCTATCCTCCTGGTGCCCCAGCAATCTCAACCATCCACTTCCTACGCTATCTCGCCGGCCTTCAACCCTGCATATGAGGCTCAAGGCTACTCTCAACCGAGAGGTAGGGCGAGAGGTTACTTTCGTCAGCGTGGCGCAGGAAGGGGTACGAGGAGTAGACAGTTCAGAGGAGGGCGTGGTGGCCAACCCGCCCATCAGCAATGAGGCTCCCCAGGTAGGAGGGAGGCTGTTCCTCTTCCGCCACAGGTGGGGGTTCAGCAATTGGGCACAGAGCATAGTGTCCAAAGGATTAGGCTGGAGTTGGATCAAAGATCCTCCTCCAATCAAATCATTTCATCAGATACCGTCAAAGGAATTGATAGATTACGCGGAAGAACTCCTTCAGAAAGGAGCTATTGCGAGAGTCAAACATCTAAAATTTCAAGGTCGCTTATTCAGCGTGCCAAAGAAAGGCTCAACAAAAAGAAGGGTAATCTTAGACTTGTCAAAGCTAAACTCTTTCATTCGCTGCGACAAGTTCAAGATGCTTACCCTCTCGCAAGTAAGGACCTTACTTCCGCGTGGAGCCGTCACATGCTCCATCGATCTTACAGACGCATACTATCATATCCCTATAGCCAGGCACTTCCGCCCATTCCTAGGATTCAGGCTAGGAAATCAGACATTCTCATTCAAAGTGATGCCCTTCGGTCTGAATGTAGCCCCCAGGGTATTCACAAAGATAGCAGAAGTGGTTGTACAACAATTGAGAGCTCAGGGAATCATGGTAGCGGCATACCTCGACGATTGGTTGATTTGGGCACCAACAGTCGAGGAATGTCTCAAAGCTACCAAAAAGGTAGTTCACTTTCTGGAACATCTGGGGTTCCAGATAAACAAAACGAAATCCAGACTTACTCCGGAATCTCGTTTCCAGTGGCTAGGAATCCAATGGGATTTGTCTTCCCACAATCTATCAATTCCAGTGGTCAAACGGAAGGAAATAGCAAAATCTGTCAGGCAATTTCTCAAATGCAAACAAACGTCAAGAAGAAACCAGGAGAGAATCCTAGGGTCTCTTCAGTTTGCTTCGGTAACAGATATCCTTCTGAAAGCAAGGCTGAAAGATATAAATCGAATTTGGCGGTCAAAAGCAAACTCCAAATATCGAGACAAGTTGTCAGTAATTCCTCAGGTCCTCCGCAACCAACTACGGCCTTGGTCAAAAGTAAAGAACTTAGCCAAGAAAGTACCCCTTCAATATCCCCTCCCAGTGTTAACCATTCACACGGATGCATCCCTGTCCGGGTGGGGGGGATACTCTCAGTTCAAACAGGTTCAGGGACTTGGTCAGTTCAATTTCGCCAGCTCCACATAAACGTGTTGGAAGCAATGGCAGTATTTCTTACTCTGAAGAGACTGCTTCCCCCGAAGAAGTCTCATCTAAGGCTAGTTTTGGACAGTGCAGTGGTAGTTCATTGCATCAACAGAGGAGGGTCCAAATCCAAGCATGTGAACCATGTCATGATAGCCATCTTTGCATTAGCAAACAATCACAAATGGCATCTGTCTGCCACTCACCTGGCAGGAGTAAGAAATGTGATAGCAGACGCCCTGTCCCGGTCAGTTCCTCTGGAATCAGAGTGGTCTCTGGACGTCGGGTCATTCCAGTGGGTAAGCCGGAGAGTCCCAGGTCTCCAAGTGGATCTCTTCGCCTCACAAGCGAACCACAAGCTCCCTTGCTATGTGGCCCCCAACCTGGACCCTCTGGCTTATGCCACGGACGCCCTGTCGTTGGATTGGAATCAGTGGAGGAGAATTTATGTTTTTCCTCCAGTGAATCTTCTCTTGAAAGTCCTAGACAAACTAAGGTCTTTCAAAGGGATAGTAGCTCTGATTGCACCGGACTGGCCCAAGAGCAACTGGTATCCTCTTCTTTTGGAATTGGGTCTCCGACCTCAACGGATCCCCAATCCCAAACTATCACAATCAGTACAAATGAGGACTGTGTTCGCTTCCTCAGGAACTCTCCAGACCCTAACTTTATGGACTTCATGAAGTTTGCGGCTAATAAAGATGCTGACATTGATCCACAGAATATTCTCTTCCTAGAATCAGATAAGAGAGAGTCAACCATTAGACAATATGACTCAGCTGTTAAAAAATTAGCATCTTTCTTGAAAGAATCGAACACTACAACCATGACAGTTAATTTGGCTATATCCTTTTTCAGATCCTTGTTTGAAAAAGGTTTAGCAGCTAGCACGATTACCACTCATAAATCGGCTTTGAAGAAAATCTTTCAAGTAGGTTTTCAGATAGATTTGACTGAATCTTATTTCACATCTATCCCTAAAGCCTGTGCTAGACTTAGACCTTCTCAGAGGCCTACTACAGTTTCATGGTTCTTAAATGATGTCCTCAAACTAGCTTCAGATACTGACAACTCATCTTGTACATTCATAATGCTCCTGAGGAAGACATTATTCTTATTAAGCCTAGCCTCAGGAGCTAGAATTTCAGAACTGTCGGCTCTATCCAGGGATGCGGGTCATGTGGAATTCCTCCCATCAGGAGAAGTTCTACTTGCTCCGGATCGTAGCTTTTTAGCCAAAAATGAAGATCCTCTTGCAAGGTGGGCTCCTTGGAAGGTTATCCCACTTCCACAGGATCCTTCTCTCTGCCCAGTATCTACTCTTAGAGCCTTTCTATCTCGTACTTCTTCTAGATCCTCAGGTGCTCTCTTCATGAGGGAAAAAGGTGGTACTTTATCAGTTAAAGGCATTAGACAGCAAATCCTTTACTTCATTAAACAAGCCAACCCTGAGTCATTCCCAAAAGCACATGATATCAGGGGAGTAGCCACCTCAATTAATTATTTCCAACATATGAACTTTGAGGATCTTAGAAAGTATACTGGATGGAAATCCCCGACAGTCTTTAAACGGCATTATTTAAAGTCCTTGGAATCGTTAAAGTTTTCAGCAGTAGCAGCGGGAAACATAGTTTCCCCTGATACTGTTTAGTAGTTGTAGTATAGATCCAGGTCTCCTTTCTACCTACATCAGCCAACATGCCTCACCATATCGTCAGGCTACTCAAACATCATAGCCTTAGCCGTTGTATCATTTAGTGGATTGTCCCTTATTTTTTTGCTAGGGACATCCACACTTGTACTGATAATGTACTTCAGTGTACCTACCCTTATTTTTCTGCTAGGGTAGGACACAATATGTTTGTATATATTCACCATTTTGTATTTATGATGAACTTCAGTCATAATGTGTTTGTATATATTTTGGAATATTTGTATTGATGATGGATTTCAGTGTACCTACCCTTATTTTTGTGCTAGGGTAGGACACATGAGTTTGTATATTTTGTAATTTTGTTAAGTAAATCTCCTTTTTTCCTTATTTTACATGCATCTCTGTAATTTACTGTAATTACCATTTAAGTACTTTAAGATTACTAACGTTCTATTATTTTGCTGTTTAATATAAGTTAGTTTAAGTGCTTAATTTGTATGCTGTAATTGATTTACTTATATTATATCCATCATTTTAAACTGTTTTTCATTGTTCCCTTTTTTCCCATCTTGTCTGTTTCTCTGGTACTCTTTCATAGGCCGACACGAGCTGAGCCCAGAAAAGGGATTTTGACGAAGGAAAAATCTATTTCTGGGTGATTGGCTCGTGTCGCCCTATGAAACCCCCCTTTTTTATGGTTTGTTTTCCCCCCCTTGCAGGACAAGATGTATTTAACTGTTTTAATTAAGGATGACCGCTAGGGGCGCTGCTGTCCGTGGCGTCCTCTAGTAGTAGTAGTAGTAGAGGCTGCATCGCCCGTTGGTATCAGCTCTCTCTTGGGGGGATTCTGATAGGGAAGTTCTAATTGGTGTTTGTCTCGTGGTAGTGTTCCACACTCGCCCCTATTTCATACCGACACTTCTTTTTAAGAGTGAGCGAGTCAGTTTTACTGACATTTTCTTAATTTTGTTTTTCTCTGGTAATTTTAGGCTAATTTTACCTAGAAAGAATGATATTAAGGATACTTTCATAGGGCGACACGAGCCAATCACCCAGAAATAGATTTTTCCTTCGTCAAAATCCCTTTTCTCTGATATTTACAGCAAGATACATATTAACACAACACTCACAACAACGGAATGGTTAAGATGACATTAGATACATAATACCTATTCACGGAAAAACTTGGGAACCTGTAGAGTATATATAATTCACATCTTATGTCTCACTTGGCATAATTCGATATAGTCCAAAACTGTTCACAAACTGGTTCTAGTAATAAATAAGATGAACTATCCTATAGAGTACCTCAATGGTGAACGCCTACCTCCAGATGAAAGATCATCATCCAATAACCATATAAATTAATAAACTGGTTCTATCAACTGTGAGACATAAAGTTCAGAAAAAGACTGTATTTTTATTCTAAAAATTACATTTGCAGCCTTCAAATGAAAACTTGTACAATTAAAAATTCATGTAAAAAGCCAAATGAAAACGTGTGCAATTAAAATGTTGATGTAAAAAAATCTGACAAAAGAAAAAAAAATGGAGACTAAAATGTAAGAAAAAGCAATTTCTGTGAGTCAATACAGCTCCCTCTTTTCTGAGTAATAATGGTGCTTACGCAATTCACCTTTATGATTAAAAAAAATATTTAAACTGCCCCTAACATACTGACATTAATCATTTGATATCCATCTGGTAAGGTTGTAAATTAGAGATCATGTGACTGCCACCAAACAATGAGAATTCAGCCTCCATACCTCTAGGCTTCCACCAACTTCAACTTACTTCCCGACAATAAATACTTGTATCACTTTTGCATTTCAATCATTCCTTACATTCCTGACTGGACTCTCTCTAGATATCCATCTACATCTACACCTATTTCAAAACATGAGGCAAAAACAATAAACAACACCAGAATAACTTGCCATAATCTTTGAGAATCAGTTACACTATAATAAGATGAACAGAGAAGGCTCTGTGAACTGAATACCACTGAAATAGTAATTAATCACAAATTATGAAGGTATAAAGTTGCTTCAAACTATTGTTATCAATAACTGGGAAAAACAAATGATCAAGATAAAATCATAATTACAAGTAAAGGAAAGACAAGAAACCTCTTTAATGAAAAGTGATGATCAGAAAGAATATAATACTCTGGGTGTTCTGGAAGGTATTGTCAGTTGACAAGTTCGTGTAATTGTATGTCTCTCACTACACAGATTCATTGGAAGAAAGGTATACAATTCAATCATAATTTACCTGGGATGTTCAGGTTTAATGACTAAAGTTGAATGCTGGTAAATACAGCAGCATATAACAACAAAATCTAACCTAATCACAGTGCCACTTTCACTATCATCCCTCAGTTCTAGACATCCAAACACCTGAAATAATATTCAGTTGTAATCTGGATTCTGCATGACCTGTGACACTATATATATATATATATATATATATATATATATATATATATATATATATATATATACATATATATAAGGCAGTCCCTGGTTATCAGTGATCTGTTTTATGGAGCTAGTCTAGCGACAAAAATAACTGGACTTTTGGCACCGATATGTGCTGACCTCCGCTTATTGGTGCTGATCTCTGGTTGCTGGTGGCGATTAACAGCAGCGCTGATCCCCAGTTAATGGCACTGATAACTGGCGATCGGTGCAGTTATTGCCAATTTTTGGTTATCGGCGATTTAGTTATCCTCATGCCATCAAGAATGGGGGCCCTGCCGATAACAGGGCTCTGCCTGTGTGTATGCACACTATATATTAATTATCCACATGGGCACCATTTGCAACTTGGCCCTATACACATGCAATTTTGGCCTATCACAATGTATATGTAAATATATAAAATAAATAGCCTTTCATTAGGTTTGCAACGCTGCACTGGGAGCCCTTGAAACTATTAGGATTGGCTCCTCTGAAATGACATTATATTTGTACAATATAATTTTATCAATTTTGAGTGGCTGCTAAATGCATCGTAACTACATTGTAACAGTTTTGCTCTCTCATTGGCTGCTTATGAAGACCCTCTACAAACCTCCATCCTCTTCCGACCAATTTGCCACTTTGTGACCTCTTATGTGTGTATTTGTGTGTAGATTAAGCTACTCTGCTACTCAGGAGTCCTCCCCTTCTTATCATTCACCTCCCATATGAGTACATGTACACATATCCATCATGCTGAGGTAAACTATGCACCTGCTATGCATATTTGCCTTTCTCTTTCTCTCTCTGGGCTATTTTTTAAGTACAGTCCACCTAAGCAGTTTCAGCACTGCTCAAGAGAGAGAGAGAGAGAGAGAGAGAGAGAGAGAGAGAGAGAGAGAGAGAGAGAGAGAGAGAGAGAGAGAGAGAGAGAGAGCCTTTCAGACATCCCAGTGACTGACAACTCCATAACGGACTAGGCAACACTTGCCCATCTCTTTGAATGGAAAAGGCTCCCAGTGGAGAAGGCTTCCTTGCATTTCAGAGCCCTTATGGCTGTAGTCTATGGGATAGCCACTTCTGAGTTCTATGCAAGGCGCCACCTCCTCTCCATTCTAACCTATACCACTATCCTGTTAATGACTATGAGCAGCCTCAGGGTCAGTAGCAAAGTATTTGGTGGGTTTGAACATGTTTCTCCCTAATGTCACCTTCCTCTAACATGCCTGCCAACAGAATTTTACAGTGCCCAATACTACTTTCACTCCTCCAAAGTCAAGAAGCCCTTGTTTGATTCAAAGTCATACAAGTCTCCAGTTGTCCATATGGGGTCTTCCAGCAATAGAAACAAGGTAACAAAATAGCATCCTTCTTGTGAGGCTGAGCATGTCCACTGAAGGAAAGGAAAAACCACTCCTGGAATGCTAGTGAAGGGCAAGGCCAGGGGTCAGCTGTTCCTACACCACAACCAGTGGAAGTCCCCCATGGGAACACAGCATCATCTGTACTGTGTTGGGATGGCAATGCTCACATCCTTCCCCAACTTAAAGGGATTTTCCAACAAAACTGGCCCTCCTTGGAGAACTATGCGCAAAAGGCCCTCTAAAAAGAAGCCATACACAAAGATTTTTATTTGCCACCATCCATGGTGTGCAAGATGTTCTGGATGACAAACATTGCATTATTCTATTAGAAGGTCTGTCTTATGGAGTCCTGGTGAGAACGTGTGGGCAACTCTTTTGAGAAATCTCTATTTTGCTCTTACATGATAGCGATTTTAACAACATATTCAGAAAAGCAATGGTTACATTGTACATGCTGCCTCAGGTCATGGTTATATAACAGTGTGTATTTATGAAAAATGGTATTAGCAACATGAGTACTAATGATGCTTTTATGTATCAGGATAAAATGTTAAGTATTATTTACATTTGCAGTATCCTTGACGTAAAGCAAATTCAAGTTTTATTATGTATATATACATATATTATATACATATACATAAACATATATATAATATATATATATATATATATATATATATATATATATATATATATATATATATATATATACTATATCCTCACACACACAAATACACAAATAAATATACATATATATATGAATATATAGTCTGGAAAATACCAAAAATGCTATCATGAACAAATTATGTGGTAACAAAGCAAGTCTGTATCATCCAACATGAAACCGCAAACAAGACATTGAACTGGGCTTGAGTATCTTACTGCAGAAAATTGCTAAAAATAAAATACTGTACAAAAACTTCTAAACCATAATACTTCCATTTTGGAGATATAAAAGATTATTTTCCCAGATCTAAAAGTTACATAAATTTACACCTAACCCTTCCTATTTTCACTAATTCAGCTAAAGGTCATATAATAACCAGAGCAACTAAAATGTTCTTATAATTTCTGTTTGTTGCAACACTTAAAAATCTGATCACATCTGCAGTTAAAGATATCACTGTAATCTTCCTAATACTATTTCATATGTATTATAAAGGATGGATTATTATTTGAAATATGATATAATCCCATGAGTTTTATAGACCAATTCTTATGGCTTTCAGAGAACTAAATATCATCAGTTCTGACTGAAAGAATCAATGATTAACAATTAAGGTGTCGTGTAAACATCACCATTATATATCTATTTTAAATAATGACCTATATGTATGAAGAATGTAGATATAATGCTGCATTAGTGAGAAACTTTCCACTTATACAGTTAGCAAAAAAATTTACCAATCAATCTTACCAAGTGATGAATAAAAAAATGGGATAACACATCTGTAGATAATTAAATTACTTGATAAATTCATAGATTTTCAAATTAAAATTAGTTCATTACATGACAAAAATCACACACAAGTATAAACCAACACAAACATACATACAAACAAACACTAGCATACATACCAATTATCTTGAG
>NC_061102.1:30818758-30823758 GCF_015104395.2 Macrobrachium nipponense | reverse complement strand
TTGGTCTTAGGTGGAGAATCCTCAGATAGCAGGGCAGAGCTTTGACATGGCAAGGCAAGAACTCCTATGGATCACTATTTATCAATTCATTTCTGGATTAGAATGAAAACAAGACAACTTTTCATTATGAACCGAGGGATTCTGAGTCTTACGTACGAAATCCGGAACAATTCGAAAGCCACAGACCTCTTGTCCTTGGTTCTGTCAAAATGTTAACTCTCTTTTCGAGGAAGTCAATGCAAACAGGAGGAACTGTCTCAGGGTCAGATCTCCTATTAACTATTGAATTAGTGGTTACATGACCCTCAAGTGAGACTACTCAAGACCAGAATAAGATTGCACATTGCATATTTGAGCTCCTTTGCCGAATAAGACTGTAAAACACTCCAAAAACAACACCACTCACTACCAGGATGAAAAGGTGTCCGAGCCTTTAAGGAGCATGATCAACCCGAAATTGACCTTGTAATTCCTGAAAGCTGAGAAGGAAAGACCTTTTCATTTCTGTGAAAGAAAAGGAAATCCCAAAACAGCTTGCTGACGTGGCACGCTTGTCCCAGTAAACTGCTGATGAAGATCTCCTGAGGTAGCTAGGCATCTGGCCTGCTGCTTTGGTTGGTTTGTTTGGTTAGGTCACAATTATTGTTACCATACTGGGGGTCCATGGGGGCAAAGCCCCCTGCCAGGTTAGGGCACGCGCCCTAAGTCAGGTTAGGTTAGTTCATTTTGTTAGGTCACAACCATTGTTACCATACAGGGGGGTCACCATGCCAGGTCAGGGCACGACACCCTAAGTCAGGTTAGGTGGGTTCGTTGGGTTAGGTCACTACCAGTATCCGTTTCCCCTACCCAAAAACCCCGGTTCCCCAACAGGGTCCCCTTTTACCACTTGTATTAATCTTTCAGCGATCACCATCACTCGTATCTGTTTCTCCCTCACCCAAAAACCCCAATTTCCCAACAGGGTCCCCCTTTAACATTTCTATTAAGCTTTCGACGAACGCAGCCACTCGTATCGATTTCCCCCACCAAAAAACCCCAGTTTCTCAAGAGGGTCCCCCTTTACCGTTTCTATTAAGCTTTCGACGCTACATTGTTTGTTACTATTTTGGTTTCGCCGCCATTCTGGTTGTGTGTTCTTACGCAGATTTTCTTGTCCGGCCTTACCACCATCTAGTGGTAGGTTTGGACGTGAAAACTGGTCGGAGGTAGACTAAGACCTTACCCACTTAGGTTAGGTCGTGTTAGCTACTTGCCAGGTAAGACTGCAATTACTTAGGCTAGACTAAATTAGAAAGGTCAGCATTTCCTTACCTTCCTTCTCCTTGTAGTGCCTTGACCTAGACCCAAGTATCTAACCATGAAGTAGGCCTGAATCCCAAGGAAGGCTGGATGGCTTGATTGAATAAATCCATCAACTGGAATAACAACATGTATACTTCTAAACCCAATGTAACTTGAAGAGAAGACCCTGGACGGGTCCGTTCAATGAACCACATACGTGAACTTGGTATAAGGACGTGGGCAATGGAACATGTACATGGTCGCTTACATGTACGTGTAAGTTGGTGTACAAAAGCAGATGTCGGTGTACCAATGAAATTCAGATGCCAACAGCATCTGGTGTTCCCAGGCAGTCACCCATCCAAGTACTGATCAGATCGAAATTTGCTGAACTTCACTGATCGGACTAGAAGCGGTGCTTCACCGTGGTATGGTTGTTGCCTGGTCATGGCACTACACGTCCGTGGACACTGGTATACAGAAGTGGGATGAAAATACATTTCAAGCAGCTGGATATGTGCTGAATCATCTACATGGACAAGCAATGGTCAAGTAAGTGGACAAGCGATGAACTATGTATAAGGACCAGTGACGACACCTGTGCTGGTTTGTGTCATGTGGAGCGAAACAAGTTGGAACATCAGTGAGAAGATCACCAATCCAAGAATGCCTTCCTTCCACTAGCTCCATTGCCAACCTCATGAACATGAACATGTGGGGAAAAAAACACGACCGAGTGGGGCAGATGGTGAATTACTCCTTCACTCATAGCTGACGAAACCACAAAGTCATTGTTCCTCCAACGTTTGATACGATGGTGAGGCTGTGATGGAGAAGAGGTAGAAGGAGTGAAACTCCTCTCTCTACTTGGTCTCTTACAAGTAGGAGTCGGGAAGAGACTCTCCGTCACAACTCCTCTTCTTCTTTGTAGATACATCAGAAATCCTCTCTCAAACAAGAGTCCAGCCTCTTGAGGGCCGCTTGAACCAACACCTCGACGGCTCAGTGATAAAAGACGATGGCGTCATATTGGGAAAAGATGGTGTCATAACTAGAAGATAAGCAGCCACTGCATCTGACGTCATAGGCTGAGAGGACGCTGGGAATGACGTCACGACATCTCTGAAGACCAGAGCTGGTCAATGGTCTCACCCACTTCACTGGCGGAGTGAAAAGGAGTGACCCAGGTGGCAGCATGCAAACAACATCCCATCCATGGGAGGTGAACCCGTATCCCAAGCCAAGCCCAAAATACCGCCATCTTGGATGACTCCATATCTGAAATAAAGAAATTAGATGCATTCCTCCTCTCGATAGTAGAACTCTGAGACAGGTACAGCCAACACAGCAGTCCATCCAAATACCATCTCCAGGAAGATCATACTGCTCATTACAACAGACCGCGATGGTGTCATGAAGGGGGTTGAAAGGCATAGCAGAGATGCCACTTAAGCGGAAATCACAGGCTGATGACGTCACGGCATTGGACTGTAGCGGTAAACTGCTGATCAATGCCAGGGTCTTGGAGACAGCGAAGATGGTGAAACAGAGTATCCTGGTATCTCCTACAGTAACCAGATGGACTACTAGGATACGTATATGTGAAGGATAGTGACAAATCTTCAAGAAAAAACCAGTGTTGTAGAAATATGGGGAGAAATCAATCCTTCAGAGCAGTGACAACTATGCAGGCGGTAGAACCCATGACGTCAAATGCCCATTCACGACTTCACATAGCAGAACTGTCACAAAGAGCAAAATAACATTTGAGTAGCAGAAAATGCAAAGCAAAATAGTATCACAAATACACTACTAATCAGTTGAACACCATATGAAAACGATGTTCACAGCAAACCATAAGGTTGTTATCCCTGCACGACGACATGAATTGTTCGGCAGGAAGGGGCTCTTAAACAGCAAGGAACCTACCGCCGACAGCATTGACTGCTTTAGACTCACTTTTTCACAGCCCAAACACACAAGTCAAAAATAGTAAAATGGTATTGCTGTCAGATGGGAGCAAAGAAGAGGGCTCTCAAGATATGGTAGAAAGCCACCGCTGCCAGGTTCCAGACGAGAAACAGGGTTGACAACTTCAGAATCTGTAAATAAACGAAACATCTCTCCCCCTCAGGAATATGTAACCCGAGAGACTAAAATATTAATATGTGATGATGGAGGGAAAGACGGATGATAGCCACAACGCCCACGTCCCAATCCCACTAAAATGAGGGAAAGAGGCAAGACAACAAACACGACTGGTCCTGCAAGAAAGAAAGATTAAATCGTCCGTCATTAAAATTCATCCCAAACATCCCTCAGCACATTCTGAAAGACTAAAACATTACAAAGTTCCCAGACATGTGTGAAAGATACATAAAAACATAAATGTCAATACACAATTTTCCGAATCAAAACACTAAAGTGTAATAAGGGTTCCTGTATCTCTGAAGAGGCAAAACTCTCTTAACCCTTTAACACCGATTGGACGTATTAAACGTCGACGAAAATTGTCTGTCGGGTGCCGAACCGACGTATGAAACATCAACGAAAATTTTTTTTTTTTAAATGCGCGGAAAAATAATTATGGGCCTACTAGGCAAAAACTTTTGAATCACGCGCCTTGGGGGATGCTGGGAGTTCACGGATCAAGCTGTTGTTTTGTTTACAATCGTTACACAGGCGCGCAAGCGCGAATTTCTTTCTCCTTGCACTAAAAAGCATCAGCGACATATCTCAGAAATTATTTCGTCACTTTAACATAATTTTTGCACCATTTTATATTAGCCGTTACATAGAGTTTTATATATGAAAATGTGTGCAATTTCATGTAGAATACAACTAAAAACAACTCATGGTTGTAGCTTTTATCAGTTTTGAAATATTTTCATATAAATAACGATAAGTGTCAAAATTTCAACCTTCAGTCAACTTTGACTAACGAAATGGTAGAAAAACGCAATTGTAAGCTAAAACCCTTATATTCTAGTAATATTCAATCATTTACCTTCATTTTACAACAAATTGGAAGTCTCTAGCACAATATTTCGATTTATGGTGAATTTATGAAAAAACTTTTTCCTTACGTCCACGTGGTAACTCTTCCGAAAAATCGGAAATTTTTTCGTCCGATTGTTGTAATGTTTGCACAGTCTTATATTAGCCATTGCATAAAGTTTTATATATGAAAATGTGTGCAATTTCATGTAGAATACAACAAAAAAACAACCCATGGTTATTAGTTTTGAAATATTTTCATATAAATAATGATTAGTGCCAAAATATCAACCTTCAGTCAACTTTGACTCGACTGAAATGGTCGAAAACCACAATTGTAAGCTAAAACTCTTACATTCTAGTAATACTCAATCAATTACCTTAATTTTGAAATAAATTGGAATTCTCTAGCACAATATTTCGATTTATGGTGAATTTTAGAAAAAAAACTTTTTCCTACGTCCGCGCGGTAACTGCCGAAAAAATTATAAATTTTTTCGTCCGATTGTCGTAATGTTTGCACAGTTTTATATTAGCCGTTAAATAAAGTTTTACATATGAAAATGTGTGCAATTTCATGTAGAATGCAACAATAAACAACCATGGTTGTAGCTTTTATCAGTTTTGAAATATTTACATATAAATAACGATGTGCCAAAATATCAACCTTCGGTCAACTTTGACTCAACCGAAATGGTCGAAAACCGCAATTGTAAGCT
>NC_061102.1:30771258-30813758 GCF_015104395.2 Macrobrachium nipponense | reverse complement strand
ACTGTGTGTGTGTATATAGTGTGCATATATATATATATATATATATATATATATATATATATATATATATATATATATATATATATATATATATAATATATATATATATATATACACATATATCACATAGATGCAAATAGTAACCCATCTATTTTATTTCTGAGCACTAATGCACCAAGGAAGGGTGTGGATTTCTGCAAAATGTGAAAAAAATAAATACTTGTATGCTGAGCAAAATTGAGCACAAACATCTAATACCGCTGTTTTTGCTTGCAACAGTAGGCAGACTGCTCTTGTAAAGTGTGTTGTTTACTAGTATCAGGTTTAATACTAGTACACAGTTTGCTAATAGTTTTTATCTTAGCTGAAACTAAGATGTGGAATAGATTGCCTAGTGCCGTTGTGGAATCTTCTGATCTCCAAATGTTCAAGTGAGAAGCAATTTATTTCTGATTTTGCTGATGCCTCCTGAATTCAGATGTGTCGTTTTATTTTCGGTTCTCTCATATTTATTTAATTATCCCCTTATCCTATAACTTGTCTCTCTCTGCAGGCTGATCTCCTTTTGGAGCCATCTTGGGTTCATAGTCTGCTGACTATGTCCATAAAGGGTTCTGAATGACGATTTCAAGAAATTAGAAATGCAGGTAAAGATTCTAATAAAATCTGGTTTTACTTGAAGTACACCCTTGAATATGGAACTTTGGCATGCAAAATGTCCGGCTCAAGATAAGTGCAAAGTATGGAGTGCTACACCATTACGCTAAACTGCACTTTATTTCTCTACTAAAACAGCGTTCTTAAATAAAGAAACAGTGTAAGACATGCCACTGTATATGTGAAACCAATTCCACTCAACCTTCTATTTACGCTCACGTGTACGTGTATAATACATAGTAAAACAAGCTTCATGTTTCTTACATAACTGAATAATTATTATAACTTACAATGTCAATGCTCCTCTCTTGTTTTCCATACCTACAACACTGTATGTTTACCTAAAATGAATTAATAAAATCTGACTAGTTTCTCTCTTTCTCTTATTCATGCACCAGTCAATATGGGAGCCAAAGAAACCCCCATTGATAACCAGGGATTGCCTGTATATATATATATATATATATATATATATATATATTATATATATATATATATATATATATATATATATATCTATATATATATATATATATATACATATATTATATATGTATATATATAGTATATATATACACATAAATATATATTCTTTTTTCATAGTATGGCTGCTGTTCATCCAAAAAGGAGTTTCACTCTTATGGTCCTCCCAAGGGCTCCATGAGATGAACCAATCAATTACAAAGAATTCTCTTGCAATTGGTTTTGGCCAGAATAGTGCTTGTTGGTACAATGGTAGAATATAAAGGACTCATGACAGGAGAGCTCACAAACAGGTGTCCAAGAGTTCACTAATTTTAGATTATATACACACATATATATATATATATATATATATATATATATATATATATATATATATATAGATATATAATATATATTATATATATAATATATATAATATGTTTATTTTATTATAGACATATATATATAATTATATATATATATATTATATATATCTCGTCCATCTATATATATATATATATTATCTATCTATACTCTAGCTATGATCTATATATATCTTAGCTATATAAATTGTATATATATATATATACAATAATATATATATATATATATACATAATATATATATATAATATATATATATATATATATATATATATATATATATAATATAATATATATATATATTAAAATTATATAATATAATATATATATATATAATATATATATATATATAATATAATATAGATATTATATATATATATATATGATATATATATATATATATATATATATTATATATATATATTAATATATATAATATATATATATATATATATATGTGTGTGTGTGTGTGTGTGTGTGTGTGTGTGTGTGTGTGTGTGTGTGTGTGTGTGTGTGTATCATACATATATTAAGTGAAAAATATTGTTTAATATTTAATTCACTATAAGTTGAGAATTACTTAATCCCAAGGGGAATTATAATTAGGTAGCATCTCATCCCTAATAGGACTTGAACCATTGTCAAGTTCACAAACAATGCCTGTACTGTCAGATTCACCTCCAATGAAACACTTTTTTTCTGGGCTCAGCTCGTGTCGGCCTATGAAAGTATCCTTATCATTCTTTCTAGGTTAAAATTAGCCTAAAATTACCAGAGAAAAATAAAATTAAGAAAATGTCAGTAAAACTGACTCGCTCACTCTTAAAAAGAAGTGTCGGTATGATATAGGGGCGAGTGTGGAACACTACCACGAGACAAACACCAATTAGAACTTCCCTATCAGAATCCCCCCAAGAGAGAGCTGATACCAACGGGCGATGCAGCCTCTACTACTACTACTAGAGGACGCCACGGACAGCAGCGCCCCTAGCGGTCATCCTTAATTTTTAGCGCCAGCGACAAGTCGCCATTTTCTTGTGCTCGTGCTTTTCTTGCGAATTATCCACATCGGTATCATGGAACGCTCTGCAATCGCCACGGCTAAGTTATGTAACTCATAAGTAACATTTTACTGTATTTTTGTCTTCCGGGTACCAGTATTTTCCTTTTTATAGGTCATATACGGTTCCTCGGTTGTCTCGTGGCGGCCATGCCGCCTCGTAAGAATTCCCGGTCCTCCATACTGGGACTTCTTATGCTTATGGGCTTACTTTTTCACATTCATTGTTTAATCGAGTTTTAAGCTAGTCAGCCCCCTACCATTCTCTTAGCTTGTATTTAGGGCTATTATTATTATTTTCGCCACATCCCGGCTCTTGCTCTACATCGCTATCGCTGCTTCGAGTAGGCTTCTGTTTCTCGGGAACAGTCTGCCTCCTCCTGGGCTTTCTTTTCTCTTTTTACTAAAAGTGTCTCTTCCCCCTTTTCGAGTATATTATTATTTAGGGTGTTAGGCTAGCTAGGTGCTTGTTCCACATGTTGGTACAAGCTGGGTTCACGTGGCCCTACCACGGTTGTGTTGCTCGCGGCCTAGGCCACTTGCGGTCACGTGTCCTATAGCACCTTACCCTGCCCCTTCCCTCCCTCTCTGATGTAGGGAGGAGCTGGGGGACCCCTTGGTTGTCATAACAACCTCATCGCCTTCTCTCACACTCTCGGAGGTGACCGGGGGGTTCCGCCAGCAGGGGGTATAGGGCGACCACTATGAGGTACCGGGTCTCCATACGGGTAGTTGGTGAGGCGGGGAGGAGTAGGCCATCCCTCCCCCCTTTCCTCGCTCCCGCCGTGTTTCGCCGGGACCTCCCTCCCCCCCTCCCCATTGCTCAGCCACCTCTCTTACGATACGAAAGGAGCCTTCCGTCGCAGCCGGGGCCCCCTTTGGTTATAGGATATTGGCTCCGCTAGCGGGCAGGGTGGGCGCTATGGATGGTCGATTGCTTGCCTACTATATCCTTATATCTCTCCCCCGCTACCGGAAGGGAGCTTACCCTTACCTACGCACTCTTCTAGTAGACGGGTGGAGAGAAGATGTTTTAATGTTGTTTTAATTTTGTTATTTTAAGGATATATACCCTATTATAAGATATTTTACAATGAATTGTGTGTTTTTATATTCATTTTATCAACCATCCCCGCCATTGTCCGTCGTGGTTTCCATTACCACCACTCCTAGTTGGTTGATTCTTGTGCCTCCGCCATTGGCGGAGCCATAGCCTATCTTCCAACCTGGTTACCACAAGTATTTTAGCGGGGCTTCTGGTTTTATCTAACTTTATCGCTCCGGCACCAAGCGGAGCATATGTTAGGCTGTAAGTGTTTACTCTGTACTCATGTACCTTTCACTTACATGCTACCAACTGCCAGGTCCCGGCCTGTAATGCGACGCTATATGACCCTGTGGACATGACGAGTGCAGGTCTCACGCCCCGTGTGCCACGTCGTACAATGAGACGATCGTCTGGCACCCCGAGGCCTGCGCTATATGCTACGACCTGGTCGCTCAGCGGGAGATGGGTATGTCCATTATAAGGTTACTTATGATTTTACTCAACAACTTCTAGTTCGTAAGTTTGTTAACCCTGTCCGCAATTGGTAGCTAATCCCACCTTTCTTTCAGGCTAGCGGTGTGAGGGAAGTCGCCCTCGCCACCCTGAAAGCGTGGGTGGGCGGCTTTGGGAAAAACGCCGCCAAGGGCCAGCCCTATATATTAGATAGGAACTTGGCCATCCAGATCTTCCCTGCGGGCAAGTCGGCGGGCTACGTCGACCCCTTGGCCGCCGCCCCAGTGATAGCCTCCATCCAGCAAGAACTCCAGCAATCGTTTGGGGTCGTAGCCTCCCAGGAGTCAGTTCCGGACGTCGCTGCCCTGGACCTGAACCTCGAGCCGATGGCGGTAGTAAGTGAGGATTTGTTGGTTGAGGTAGGTTTGTCGGGCGCCCAAGGTCTTCCTTGGGCGCTCCTGGATCTTCTCCTGTCCCTTCTTCTTCCGCCTCTTTCCAAGGCTTTCCGGGATCCGAGATCCCTAGCCGCCTCCCCGCTCTCTCCTGTACTCCTAAGGAGAAGGGAAAGACGAGAACCGAAGACCTGTCTAAGACGACCTTTCTAGGAAGTCGTCTTCGTCTTCTTCGGCCAGGAAGTCGTCGACTTCATACGCCGATGCGGTGAAGGCTAAGCCGAGCTCTTCCCAGTCGAAGAGCTCCAGAAGCAAGGCTTCGAAGGAGAAGGCTCGCGCTACCACCGAGTCGCTGCCCTCTCCCGCCTCCGCTGCCCCCCGCCCCCTCTCCGGCTTCATGCCGGCAGGGGTGGCAAGCACCAGCTCCTCCGTTCCCTCTTCTGTCTCACCAGGAATGATGGAACAGGTAGGGGTGATGGTAGGTTCCCAAATTTCGGCATGGGGAACACGTTTTGAGCAGATGTTCGCGCAATTGTCGAACAGTCTGTCTCAAACTGGACAGACTATCCAGGACCTCTCTAATAGGGAGAGAGAGAATTGAGATCGAGTAGCTGGGCTATCTCAGGCTCCTCCCCCAGTCTCCCCTGCATCTAGCACGGGGTTCTCCAACTTCCGCCTTACGACTCCTTACCAGCTTTCTCTATGGAGAACCATGGAGAGTAGCGGCCTACGCTCCTTTTAAGGACGGGATGATTTCGATCCGGAGTTTGGTACTCGAAGGATTGAGGACTTCGAGTTCTATCCTCGGGTCTGTCGCAGCCTTCATGGGGTATGCTAGGCTGACGCCAACACGCTCTTACGAGAGAGGACAAGATCTCGAAGGAGTCAGTCTCTACAGTAGAGATCACGCACAACGAGAATGGGTTCACTGCCTTGAGGACTGGAGTGTACTAACACTAGACTCCAGGCCTACAAGAGTCCCTTCACTATTTTCGCAACGGAAGAGGAGGTCTCTCTTCCGTTCGCCACGAAATTGGTGGAGAAGGCTCTTCAGGCAGTCCTCAAGGATGAGCCCATTCCACAGTTGAGGGAGTCGGAGTCTACTTCTCCACTCTTCCCCGCCTTCGGAGAGTTATGGGAAAACTGCCAGCTACATTCACGCTGGGGTAAAACTCAAGCCGGACTGCGCCATGGACCAGTTCGGTGAGAAATTACCTAGGCTGCCGGATTCCCTAATCCAGGCAGAGTTCGATGCGCGAACTAGGTTTGGCAGGTCCCTTAACTCTCTTATCGTTACGGAAATGGCTGCACTTTCATACGCTAACGAACCGCTGTTCAAGATTCTGGCGAAATCACAGTTTCAGACGGTTCTGTCAGACGCTTTTGACTTCTTCCAAGCCAGGAGGAACTGCCGGAAGCATGTCCTTCAAGAGTGCACTATCAGGCACGAGCCTAATAGACTCTTGGCTGCGAGCATGTGGGGAGCGGATCTCTTCCCAGAGTCCGCAGTGAACGAAGTCCACCACGAAGCTGCTAGACTCAACCAGAGCCTTAGAGCTAGGTGGGGTATTTCCTCTAAGAGGAAACAGGAATCCGTTCCCACTGCTGGCAAGAAACCAAAGAAGGCTGGTAAGAGGTTCCAGCCATATAAAAAACTTCAGCATCAGCAGCAGTTTGTGCAGGCAGTCCCAGTTACCCAACAGGGACAACCTGCCACATCTAAACAGACCCAGCCTTTCCTCCTGGTGCCCCAGCAATCGCAACCTTCTACTTCCTACGCTATCTCGCCTGCCTTTAAACCCTGCTTATGAGGCTCAAGGCTACTCTCAACCGAGGGGTAGGGCGAGAGGTTACTTTCGTCATCGTGGCGCAGGAAGGGGCACAAGGAGTAAGCAGTTCAGAGGAGGGCGTGGTGGCCAACCCGCCCATCAGCAATGAGGCTCCCCAGGTAGGAGGGAGGCTGTTCCTCTTCCGCCACAGGTGGGGGTTCAGCAATTGGGCACAGAGCATAGTGTCCAAAGGATTAGGCTGGAGTTGGATCAAGGATCCTCCTCCAATCAAATCATTTCATCAGATACCGTCAAAGGAATTGATAGATTACGCGGAAGAACTCCTTCAGAAAGGAGCTATTGCGAGAGTCAAACATCTAAAATTTCAAGGACGCTTATTCAGCGTGCCAAAGAAAGGCTCAACAAAAAGAAGGGTAATCTTAGACTTGTCAAAGCTAAACTCTTTCATTCGCTGCGACAAGTTCAAGATGCTTACCCTCTCTCAAGTAAGGACCCTACTTCCGCGTGGAGCCGTCACATGCTCCATCGATCTTACAGACGCATACTATCATATCCCTATAGCCAGGCACTTCCGCCCATTCCTAGGATTCAGGCTAGGAAATCAGACATTCTCATTCAAAGTGATGCCCTTCGGTCTGAATGTAGCCCCCAGGGGTATTCACAAAGATAGCAGAAGTGGTTGTACAACAATTGAGAGCTCAGGGAATCATGGTAGCGGCATACCTCGACGATTGGTTGATCTGGGCGCCAACAGTCGAGGAATGTCTCGAAGCTACCAAAAAGGTAGTTCACTTTCTGGAACATTTGGGGTTCCAGATAAACAAAACGAAATCCAGACTTACCCCGGAATCTCGTTTTCAGTGGCTAGGAATCCAATGGGATTTGTCTTCCCACAATCTATCAATTCCAGTGGCCAAACGGAAGGAAATAGCAAAATCTGTCAGGCAATTCCTCAAATGCAAACAGACATCAAGAAGAAACCAGGAGAGAATCCTAGGGTCTCTTCAGTTTGCTTCGGTAACAGATATCCTTCTGAAAGCAAGGCTGAAAGATATAAATCGAATTTGGCGGTCAAGAGCAAACTCCAAATATCGAGACAAGTTGTCAGTAATTCCTACATCCTCCGCAACCAACTACGGCCTTGGTCAAAAGTAAAGAACTTAGCCAAGAAGGTACCCTTCAATATCCCCTCCCAGTGTTAACCATTCACACGGATGCTTCCCTGTCCGGGTGGGGGGGATACTCTCAGTTCAAACAGGTTCAGGGGACTTGGTCAGTTCAATTTCGCCAGCTCCACATAAACGTGTTGGAAGCAATGGCAGTATTTCTTACTCTGAAGAGACTGCTTCCCCGAAGAAGTCTCATCTAAGGCTAGTTTTGGACAGTGCAGTAGTAGTTCACTGCATCAACAGAGGAGGGTCCAAATCCAAGCATGTGAACCATGTCATGATAGCCATCTTGCATTAGCAAACAAACACAAATGGCATCTGTCTGCCACTCACCTGGCAGGAGTAAGAAAATGTGGGATAGCAGACGCCCTGTCCCGGTCAGTTCCTCTGGAATCAGAGTGGTCTCTGGACGTCGGGTCATTCCAGTGGGTAAGCCGGAGAGTCCCAGGTCTCCAAGTGGATCTCTTCGCCTCACAAGCGAACCACAAGCTCCCTTGCTATGTGGCCCCAACCTGGACCCTCTGGCTTATGCCACGGACGCCCTGTCGTTGGATTGGAATCAGTGGAGGAGAATTTATGTTTTTCCTCCAGTGAATCTGCTCTTGAAGGTCCTGGACAAACTAAGGTCCTTCAAAGGGATAGTAGCTCTGATTGCACCGGATTGGCCCAAGAGCAACTGGTATCCTCTTCTTTTGGAATTGGGTCTCCGACCTCAACGGATCCCCAATCCAAACTGTCACAATCAGTACAAATGAGGACTGTGTTCGCTTCCTCAAGAACTCTCCAGACCCTAACTTTATGGACTTCATGAAGTTTGCGGCTAATAAAGATGCTGACATTGATCCACAGAACATTCTCTTCCTAGAATCAGATAAGAGAGAGTCAACCATTAGACAATATGACTCAGCTGTTAAAAAATTAGCATCTTTCCTGAGAGAATCGAACACCACAACCATGACAGTTAATTTGGCTATATCCTTTTTCAGATTCTTGTTTGAAAAAGGTTTAGCAGCTAGCACGATTACCACTCACAAATCGGCTTTGAAGAAAATCTTTCAAGTAGGTTTTCAGATAGATTTGACTGAATCTTATTTCACATCTATCCCTAAAGCCTGTGCTAGACTTAGACCTTCTCAGAGGGCCTACTACAGTTTCATGGTTCTTAAATGATGTCCTCAAACTAGCTTCAGATACTGACAACTTCATCTTGTACGTTCATTATGCTCCTGAGGAAGACATTATTCTTACTAAGCCTAGCCTCAGGAGCTAGAATTTCAGAACTGTCGGCTCTATCCAGGGATGCGGGTCATGTGGAGTTCCTCCCATCAGGAGAAGTTCTACTTGCCCCGGATCGTAGCTTTTTAGCCAAAAATGAAGATCCTCTTGCAAGGTGGGCCCCTTGGAAGGTTATCCCACTTCCACAGGATCCTTCTCTCTGCCCAGTATCAACTCTTAGAGCCTTTCTTTCTCGTACTTCTTCTAGATCCTCAGGTGCTCTCTTTATGAGAGAAAAAGGTGGTACTTTATCAGTTAAAGGTATTAGACAGCAAATCCTTTACTTCATTAAACAAGCCAACCCTGAGTCATTCCCAAAAGCACATGATATCAGGGGAGTAGCCACCTCAATTAATTATTTCCAACATATGAACTTTGAGGATCTTAAGAAGTATACTGGATGGAAATCCCCGACAGTCTTTAAACGGCATTATTTAAAGTCCTTGGAATCTTTAAAGTTTTCAGCAGTAGCAGCGGGAAACATAGTTTCCCCTGATACTGTTTAGTAGCTGTAGTATTGATCCAGGTCTCCTTTCTACCTACTTCAACCAACATGCCTCAAACCTATCGTCAGGCTACTCAACATCATAGCCTTAGCCGTTGTATCATATAGTGGATTGTCCCTTATTTTTTTTGCTAGGGACAACCACCCTTGTACTGATATGTACTTCAGTGTTCCTACCCTTATTTTTTTGCTAGGGTAGGACACAATATGTTTGTATATTCACCAATTGGGTTTGTGATGAGCTTCAGTCACAATGTGTTTGTATATATTCGAATTAATTGTGTTAATGATGGATTTGAGTGTACCTATCCTTATTTTTATACTAGGGTAGGACACATGTATGTATATATTTGTAAATATATATTCTAATTAAGTAAATCCCAAATTTTCCTTATTTTACATGCATATCTGTAATTTTTAATTATCTACCATTTAAGTACTTTAAGTTTACTAACATTCTGTTATTTATTATGTAATAAGTTGTTTTAGGTGCTTTAATTTGTTATTGCTGTATTTGATTTACTTATATTATATCCATCATTTTAAACTGTTTTTCATTATTTCCTTTTCCATCTTGTCTGTTTCTCTGGTACTCTTTCATAGGCCGACACGAGCTGAGCCCAGAAAAGGGATTTTGATGAAGGAAAAATCTATTTCTGGGTGATTGGCTCGTGTCGCCCTATGAAACCCACCCCTTTTTTATAGTTTGTTTTCCCCCCCTTGCAGGACAAGATGTATTTATGTTTTAATTAAGGATGACCGCTAGGGGCGCTGCTGTCCGTGGCGTCCTCTAGTAGTAGTAGTAGAGGCTGCATCGCCCGTTGGTATCAGCTCTCTCTTGGGGGGATTCTGATAGGGAAGTTCTAATTGGTGTTTGTCTCGTGGTAGTGTTCCACACTCGCCCTATATCATACCGACACTTCTTTTAAGAGTGAGCGAGTCAGTTTTACTGACATTTTCTTCTTAATTTTATTTTTCTCTGGTAATTTTAGGCTAATTTTACCTAGAAAGAATGATATTAAGGATACTTTCATAGGGCGACACGAGCCAATCACCCAGAAATAGATTTTTCCTTCGTCAAAATCCCTTTATCAGACCTCTCCCTCCTTTCTTTCAATCCATTTTTCCGCCCATCAACACGAACCACCTGTTGCATCATCCTCTCTTTGTATGGAATATAATACAACAGTGAAGTCAATCCCAGAAAATGAGATCATACGAATAAAATCAAGGTGGAAACAAGAATAAAATCAATACTGTCCCATCAATGTTTAATTTTCAACAACATCTCTGAAAAGTTAGTGTAACTTTTTACAGACTATATCTATATCATACCATGTTTCTTTTTAACTCAATAGTTATAGATTATCTAATCAGCCTCAAAATGGATCATTATACAGTAGTAGAGGTAAATCCTTACAATATTAAGAAAGTTATAGTAAAAATAGTCACCATGTTCAGCTTCATACCAATTATTCCTTCAGACTGAGTATGCCTATATAGTATGTGCCAAGATGTGTAGCAAAACCTAAACTTTACAAGTCTGAAGTATCTATCTTTTATAACTGTGAAGAAACTGTATGCCACTTGAAATTCCGAACAAAAATATCACCACCTTCCTCTGAGACAATCTGTTTACTCTGATTAACCACCAGTCTTTCCCTCTGATCAAAATGTTTTCTTTTCATTTCCTGATCTTTTCACCACTAATAGAATGGAACTATCCAACTATGTACTGCTCTCACAACCACTTAAGCCAGTGGTTCTCAAACTTTTCCAACTAACAGAATCCCTATGTTTTTGCTGGTACTCGGTGGAACCCCTACAACCCCTTCACCCAATATCGGTGGAAAACCCCCCTCTACACACACATACATGCAACTATATAAAATTGCAGTTTAGCACGTACTCAGTATCAAGATTCTTACCTTATTTAATGTGATGGGTGAGCTTGTTTCTAGGAACAGAGACTATCAAAATCTAAAATATGTTTGTTAACTGCAGACACATATCAGGTGCTTCATCCAATTTGCTTCGGTATTAGTTTTTGGCTGCAATATAGCGAGAGAAAGCTGCTTCACACATGTACGTATGTTGTTGCAAAGGGCATAAGATGTTTCAGTGCTCTTTTTGCTAATTCAGGGTACTCATGAAATAGGTTTCCCCAGAAAGGAAGGAGAAAGTCTTTGTTGTATTTAGTTTTCAAAGTAAGGCCAGTTGAAACGTCAATTGGTTGTTCTTTTTCAATCAATAACAGATTCTGCTTCGTCACATTATCTGCATCCATGAATGGGTTGCATAGCCATGTCTGAGGGTCTGAGACTCTCGTAGATTATCCTTTAATTGCTGTAGATGCTAAATCATACAGTCTCTTGTACTGTCAACCAGTTCTAAGGAGTTTTCGTTCAGGTTTTTCTTTACAGAGCCATTCCAGAACTCAGTCTTAAGAAGAAAGGGCTCAATTCTGTTTTGAACATTCAAAATGTTGATATTAGAACCTTGTAATGAAAAGTTAAGTTCATTTAATCTAAAAAATATATCTGCAAGATAGGCCACCTGACATACCCAGACTTGTGCTCTCTGAGATTACCTCAATCTCATTTCTCAGTTCATACACACGTGAAAGAATTTTACCACGAGATAAGTCAATGCACCTCTGTATGTAGCAGCAGAGTTCTGTGAATGGACCCCATCTCACGACACAGTGAGGCAAACACTTGAGAATGAAGAGGCCTAGCCTTGATGAAATTTGCTACCTTGGTTACTTCATAAGTGTCTCATTTACAGATCACTAAGCATCGTTTTCACAGTTAGTGCCTCTTTATGAAGGCAACAGTATCTATGCTCCACAGCAGGTGCAGCGTTTTTTATGAGCCCAATAACACCCTTTTTGGTTAGGAAAGTGTTCACGATCTTAAAAATGTCTTCACGTCTTGTTGTCGTTTCGATAGCTTGGCACAACAACGGATATTCATGCACAGACTCATCTGAAACACGACAGCTAGACCTGCAACATCTGTAGATTCAAGTTGAATGGTGAAGCCCACAGAACTTGTTTTTATGTGATTTATTAACTGTTTCTTAATTTTCTGCAATCTCTTTCATTTTGTGTGACAACGTGTCATGTGACTGCGGTATAGTGTCAAGAATCTTGCTATGTTTCTTTCCTAACATGCATGGTTACAGTAAAGATTCTGCAATCGTATGAGCTTCACCAGCCTAGGCAATGTGGTAACTATATGGTATGAGGCTTCAAATGCATTTCTATTGTCTTGGTAAGCAAATTTCTTGATAGAAGCAATATTCCCTGATCTAATTTTCTTATGAAATAATCACTGTGTTTGTTACCAAGCTGTGAGTGCTTGGTTGCAAGGTGCCTCCTCAATTGTGCAGGATTCAAACTACTATTAGTCAAAACTTGATTATATTCAACACATTGTCCTCATGAGCACTTTCACCTCCAAGTGACATGCAACTCAAATTTTATGTAACTGTCAACAAATTTGCACTTCTTTGAATATCCAGTACCTGATTTAGCTCTTGAATCTTGTTTCACAGAAGCAGAGGTATGTAGTTCATGCAGGGATTCTGTTACATCATTAGCTGCATCTGTCTGTTCGACACACCCTCACTACACTCAGTAGAATCAGTACATATATGTATTGTGCGTCACCTTGCACCTTTGGCCATTAGGTGTGATATTTCAACCTGATTTCCATCTTAGAAATTTGCTCTTTTTTGGATATGTTTATCACTACAAAGCCTGAAGATCCAAGTTCAAAGAAATTTGAAGAAATTGTGATGTCTGGTACTAGGAAACAAACCCAGGTTCCATAATCACAAAGAGGTCACGTTGCTGACCTGAACTTAGATCTTCAGGCTTTGTAGTGACAAGTATGTCCAAAAAAGAGCAAAGAATCCAAGAAGTAAAGAGGGCATTATGGCTATTACAATGGCACACACACACACACACACACACACACACACACACACACATATATATATATATATATATATATATATATATATATATATATATATATGTGTGTGTGTGTGTGTGTGTGTGTGTGTGTGTGTGTGTGTGTGTGTGTGTCTGGGGACTGCCTGTATATATATATATATATATATATATATATATATATATATATATATATATATATATATATATATATATATATATATATATATATATATATATATATATATATAACAGGCAGTCCCCGGTCATCGGCAGGGATTCCGTTCCTGGGTTATGCCAATAAGCGAAAACTGCAATTAACCGAAACTTGGCGATCTATTGCGCCATAATGGTGCCTCTGTTAGGTATGTTATAACACCGATAACCAGAACTATACTCTGTTTTTTTCCATCTGTCCATCCGCCTGTGGTGTTTGCGCATGGTAACACTGCGTCCCGGGCTTTAAATGATATCCTATTTTGAATATTAATGGTGTAATTCGCATACAGTCAATTATTACACTTTTCAGTTCCAAATGTACACCCAATGTCCTTTTATTTACCTAAAACTTACACATAGCGTAACTATTTAAAGCCCGGGATGCAGTGTTACCATGCGAAAACACCACAGGAGGACGGACAGATGGAAAAAAACTGAGTATAGGCCCGTTATCGCACCATAAATTGCCGATTTTATGGTGCTAGACAAGCGCTAAAAAACTGGATCGCTGATAACCAAGGATTGCCTGTGTATGTATATATATATAGTATATATATATATATATATATATATATATATATATATATATATATATATATATATATGTACAATACATATATATAAAATTGATATAGTTTTGTTTGCCATGGAACCCTTGAAAGGTCTTCACAGAACCCTGTTGTTCCATGGAACACAATTCGAGAACCACTGAGTCTTCAGCAAAGTAAATGAAATCTTGTGAGGTATACCCTTAGATTTCCACCTCACTTTACTATTTCCCATTTTTCAGTTCCTAATCAAAACTAAGCTCGGTGCCCCTCTCATCCCTTTGATTTGAAATCTCAAACCCTGTTGAATGCTTTCATCGACAATCCTACTTTCTCTCACAGAAAAAAATGCTTCTCTTCCATTCTTGCCTTTCCTTTTCTCAACCTTGAAAAAAAATTATTTAAAAAAATATTTTTTTTTTATCTTTCTTACTGTTCCTGATTGAACAGCTAAAATAATATGTTGCCTGTCTTAGTTTGCTGATTTTACTGTCTGAAGAATTTTCATCAATAATTAATATATGAAAAATTTAAGGGATATTGCAGCCTTTGCCTAAACCTGCAGATAAGGATAATCATCACATATTCCCCCAACACAAGATGTATTGATGACGACAATGAAGATTCTGATGATCTAAATCCACTTATAGAAGAAATTACAATAATGTTGTAAAGCTAATTCCATGCATCTACTTACTCTGTTACTACAGATTTTAGTGATGCCAAACTATTATTTGTGTATTTTGATACCTGCCAACTTCATTTTGGGATATATTGTAGTAAATATTTAAATGTTTAGAGAACCCATACAGTTCAGCATTTACATTTGCATAATTTAATTTTTTGCTACAGCATCAAATCTGCACGATAAATAACTGATGAAACTCTGGTTTATCAAGAGACAAACAGCTTTCTTTAATTATACATCAGTAAACCTTGGACAGTTTTCCTTTATCTGAACCTTACTGGGGTCAATGATTTTCATGGTACTCGTTGGTGTATTTGTCTGTTTGAACATAATTCGTTAAACTGTGGATGATACTCTGGAAGTTATTTAATAAAGGCTTTTCTAAAAATTGGTTTAAGTTTTTTTAAACCACTCTTAATTTTCCTAAGCCTGGAGTGGATTCCTGTGATCCAAAGTTATGCTGCTGCATGAAAAATTCCAACAAATCAGATAATCAAACAAACTGAAAATGAAGCATATTGTGAAAAAGTTTCAAAGGAGTTCCCATTGTAAATTTATTATTTATTGCTGGTTGAAATAAACAGCACATGAAATATGCCTCACTATGGTAAAAAACCATTCTCTCTAATTGCCTGAACTGGAACTTAAGAAATTCCCCCCACCCCCCAAAAAAATGTGCCATTGCAATTTAAAGAGATTTACTACTGCATGGACTAATTCCACCTCACTACTAATTTAAAATATAAGAAATTTACAAATATTAATAACAAAGATACGTAATGACAATCTTCCAACCACTCAACTTCTCACGATGGCAAATTAATTCATTATTCATTATGACATAAAATCAATCCCTAATTAATTATTAAAAACTTTCACATGAATAAAGAAAATTACATACATTGGCACAGAACCAAAAATTAGCTAAATTTTAGTGATTCCCTTCTGAAACTAATAACCTTTGAATGCTGCCCCAATGAAGAACACTGACATACTTTCACTGAGTGTTGCCGAGGAGATAATAATTATAGAGAATTACTCATTCTCAGTAGAAAATGCTACAACTTAACACACATCAAATAATCCATAACAAGAGGAAATTCATGTTAGTACCATGAATTGATGTTAAGTTCTCATATGATATAAGGCTAAATAATGATTTTCCTATATTAATTACATTTACCATGACAGGCCTAAGGATTTCTTTCAGGCTGTTCTGGATATCTTTTTCTCTTTTGTTTATCATTATTTAAACAACAAAATTCTAGAACCCTGAAAATAAAACCAAAGAATCATTCTCAAATTCACACAGCATTCTTAACATTAAACACTTAGGCTTGAAAGAGAGGACTACCTAAATTTTGCAGGATTCTGTACTCCACCACAATAAAATGTATCAGACATTAGACAGATGTATATATATAATGTATAACTTAAGTGAATAATAATAATAATAATAATAATAATAATAATAATAATAATAATAATAATAATAATAATAATAATAATAATAATGTGCTAGCCAAAATTTTTTAAGAAACAACAACAGTAATTCACTGATAACCGAAGTCAAAGGTTCAGTAAAACAAGTAATCATAACAAATAAAAAACATGATCTACAACATTTGAAAAACAAGAACAATCAGAAGTGAACTATTCATGTCAACCATTCACATTTCATAAAAGATGGAGGAATAATTAATTCATATGTAATATGAGAAACCACATAAAAAAAAGTCCTAAATGTTTTTTCAATTATCCACAAAAATATTGAAATACAATATAACATTCCATGCAACTTGGTATTACCATATACCTATACTTAATACACCAAGTAGTTGCAACAGAATACTATAACAAATTCACAAATACTGGTATAGTAGCTCACTAAATGAGTGAATATAAATAGTAATTCATAGAAAGTTTCCTTTACAACAATTGCATGAATGGATAAAGTTGCATCAAATTTAATGAAAAACTTCTCAACAGGATATTTCAAGTACTATCATGACTTCTTTTTTATATAGCTAATGTATACTTAAAACATTAAAAGTAACAATAATAAAGCATTATCAAAATTCACAGATAAAACACAAGTTTAAATAAATTGCTTTAATAACTGTAAACCCCCTAATTTCATAAAACTAGGGAATTCATTGTATTTTAGATAACTGGGATTTTTAATGGTTTAATTTAATAATGAAAACTTGTTAGCATTATATAGCAAGATTCTACCTCCATCAAGAAGCTTCCCACTTTCACAAGTCTAAGTGGACCAAGAATATGTGACGAAAGGATGCTAGTTGCCTCGTCAGATAAAACTGCTTGGATATTGTCATAATTTATATTTTCAAGGGCAACATTTCAGATAACATCATTAAAGTGCATACACGTATAATTAAAAAAATAATAAAGTTAATAATTACTGACCTATTAACCTACTAACTTAATTCAATATCAAATAACTGTAAACCACAACAAACCCTCATGTATCCCTTTATACAGTTTTTCATTCATAAATATCCTAATTCAATCTATAAATCTATAATTTTCCCTGTCTGATGAAAATTCATATCTAATTGATATTTTCACTTGGAATTCATAAACCTTGGCTGATAAGATGGGGAATACGTATAGGAAACCGCCATAAACGCCGGGGATGCGTCCAAGAAACCAACCCCCCTCCCCAATGAATAGCTAAAATCCACGAATACTTAGAACCCCTCTAAAAATGCTTATAACTGCCTATTTTGATACTTCAAACACAAGAAAACCCCCTCTAAAAATGATTACTCTATAACTGAATACATACAGTAGCTCACTGAGATAACGGATTAAAGTGTCTGAGCCGACCCCGCTATGAAAGAAACTCCGATATTTCGCTGTATTATCCATGAATGCGTTTTTTAAATCCCTTAAACTACAGTAAAATACTTAAACTGTCTACATTAACAGTTCTCTAATTTGATAATTCTAACAAAAACATATGATAAATTACCCAAATTCATCCCAAAACCACGAGTCATTCTAAGAACTTGCAAACGCACTTATAGGTACTATGTATTTAGAAAAACAAACAGTACCCGTAAAGTAAGATATAGCTTTATTGTTAAATATTCAAATTATAAACTACAGGATAGTAAAAGTTTTAGAATAATTTTTAGAATTGACAACAACGTAAATTAATGAAGAAACAGTGACAATAAATTTTACCTATCTGTAAAATAAACATGGAAAATATTTGGATAAAAAAAGAAATAAAAATTACCGTATATACTCCTGATTTTATCATGTATCTCGTGTACTAACGTCTCTTCCTCCATCTCTTTATCCATCTTCTAGTTAAATAAGTTAAAAATATAAAAGAGAATGATAAATGCATTGTTAGTAGCATTATAAATGAAGGAGAAACAGCTGTTTTACTAAGAACAACCAACCTGCTTTTCAAACATCCTACGATAGTAAACAATTACTGTTATATTACAAATGACGTTAAATGGAATAGGACTATGTAATATATTTTTACACTAAACCCTATTTGCTATGAAGAAACGATCGGCAAGAAATATACTACACTGTACTAGTTGTAGCTGAAGCTGAGAAAACAATATTCAAGTTGCATAATAACTATAAACTATCGCGCATCAGCAGCATGGATTATTCTCCCAATAACTTTGATATGCCATAAAACTCAACCATAAATAAAATTGGAGAGAAAAGTATTTTAATCAAAACTACTGAGCATCAAAGAACACCTTTTACTGTTCTTTTCCCGCCAATAAAGATAAATACGTAAAGCTCATAAGATGAATTCAAGAGAAAATATTGAACTGATCTCTACAAAAAATTTTTTAAAAATTACCCTAGCACCATCTACTAACGAAAAAAAAAAAACTAAATTTATCTCACAACAAGACCTATTTAAGTCATATTGTAGCTTAAAAACACTTTGTATAACAAAATATAACCTTGTCTTAAACAAATAAAGTATCTAGAGAATCATTTACATTAACTAGAAGCAAGAATATTGCTCTGAATTGAGTTAAATACGAAGAAAATAAACTTACCTCGTAATTGCCCTCAACTGATTTCCAAGCCAAAACATTGATCACCGTCTGAATTTTATAATATACAGTAATGATATAAGAATACATACAATATCATTGAATACAGTGAAGTGAAACATAACTTTTCAAAAGAGCCGTGGAAAAGATGCATATTTGTTATGTTTGTTTTTTATAATGTGATACTAATAATGACTATTACATATTCGGCGATAGATCCGGAGGCAAAATCCCTCAAATTGATATTTCTATTTTTCACCAAAATATCCAGAAGTACAATAAACCACTATTCGGTGTGCTACTGTATTGTAATAGTTTTATCACAAAAAGTGCATTTAGTCATGAAAATGATAAGAAACTAAAAGAAATTTGTGAATATTTCTCAATGATAAATATACCATGAATAGGCGAATTTCCCGCGAATAATGGATAGATATGGTCCAAAGAGAAATTAGCGAATACGTGAGTCTGCAAATCTCAAGAACACAAATAGTACAAGGGGTCGACTGTATAGCATACTCTTATTCAGAATTACATAGGGGAATAATTGGTATCAAAATGAAGCATGCTTAAAGTTATATTGTGTAGTATTTTGTAGGGCAAGGTAGAAAGTCACTGTTCTTAAATTTCTTAAGTCCTCGAAAATCAAAACATATGATGCACACACTTCAGCAGAAAACCTTGAAACTTTTTACAGTTCTCTCACAATTGACTACACCTATTTTCATAAAAATGGGATCTAATACCAAATGCCCATTTTCTAGAAGGGCATATTGGATGATGAGTGCAATAAATTTAAAAAATATCAATACACCCTGGCTTCAATACACTACAAAACTGGTACCTATCTCAGCTGCTATGCCACACAATTGACTGATTCATAACTTCAACAAATTGTCCTTCAAAAAGAGTAATGCCAACATAATTGTAATGAAAGCTGTCAGAAAACAAGTGCACTGATTACAATTTTAGCATGGGAAATGAAATTTCTCATGGCTTCGTTACAATTCAGCATGTTGCAAGTTTCACATTTAGCTTATATAATGTATAGAAAAATAATTCCACATTCTCAGAAAGAATTTTTGCCCTCTTAATGAAGTAAATTGCCTCTCCCTAAAGTAAAAAAAACTTCATTCTGAGTTGAAAATGAAAAGAAATACCAACATGAATTGGTTCAGGTAGAGAAGACATTTGGTAACCCTGCTCAAATCTGATACGATCAGTACCCATCATAGACAAATCATCTCTACGAGACTCTGACTGATGCATATCATTGAGATGCTTATCTCTTGATAGTTGGTAACTTATCACCCCTTGGCTCATTATTGCATCCAATCAATTATAGGTTAAGTACCCTGTTTTGGCAGTGTGCTCAAGGTATGCAACCAGAAGTTATTTTACTGTAGTTTGGACAATAACATTCCAAACAGAATACTCCTCATGAAGTGAAATGAACAAATACCACACACAATATGGTATATTACATGAAAAAAGTAGGGAATGTCTCCTTGCTGCCTTGTGACTTCAAATGTACTGTCATCTAATTTCCTGTTATTTCTATTTAGAAATGTGAAAATCGAAAATAATTTACAACCCTTCTACAAGACTACTTTTTAAAAATCTGATTTTTACCCATGCCCAGATTTAATTGAGAATACATTTCAGCGCAAATTTTATGGAATCCTTACAAAATGAAGAATAATTTGCGGGTAAAGCACATATATCAGAAAAAATAGCTAATTCTTCTCATTCGAAATCTGGGTGTACTGGTTAAGAAATATACATTTACTTGTTTTCTTTAAGTGTTGAAAAAACAGCGAAGTGATCTTTGTAATTATTACTCATACTTAGTACTACAAGTATCAAATAAAAAGGACACAAATTAAACACATTCATATACATACTCTCAGTTATAAGTGGAAACACAAAATACTACGGTAATCAAACAGAAACAGTCTAAATTCAGTACACCAAATAAATTACAACGTGCTAAAACCCATGGTCAAATAGAGCCTTGTTTCACCAACAAAAATGAAAATAAAATTCACTATATTTTAACACGCACATTACATATTTTTTACATTTCTATTCAAATAAATAAATCATGAATTCTATCCTAAAATTCCTGCATAATTAACTCGGCACGAAACATTTTTCAGACCTGTTTAGGCTCTTCCATAAGGGTTTTTTACTCCCCCTCCCCTGCCAAACATGAACAAGAAGAAGAACAACAAAGAATTTTGTAGGCTTATCCCACGAGTAGGCAAAAATTAGATTAAGATGTAATAAGATCTAATAATGTTTGCGCTAATCATGACTACTAGCACTTTACAAGCTATGTCTCTAATGGTGTCAGAAATGAAAATAATCACTCATAACATCAGAAATTTAAAGTACAAAAACCATCACAACAGAGGTAATGAAATGACAGTACCATATGTACCTAGTTGCCTTGAAAATGTAAAAGATTAACCACCAGAGGTCCTTTACCTAAATTCAAGTTAATGCTAACATGTGCACAAGAAAAAGATACACAACTGGCTGGTTGTCAGTTATTCATTTGGCCCTGGCTTACACAAAAATCAGTTCTGGTTCAGATGGTCCAGATCAGGAAGAAAGGTATCTGTTGGCAAAGAAAAGTATCTGGGGACAGTTATTTAACCATACCATAAAAGAGAGACTAACAATATTCCTTCAAAGTACTGAAAAAATAAGAACCACGTCAATATTCCTTCAAGAGTACTGAAAATGATACCCACTGCTTGAGAGTAGTAATGGGAAAATGAGTCCAGTTATTTTAAATCTTATGGAAGTACATTACATATACTGTAAAACGACAAGGCATAATTCTGTAAGAATACTGTAAACCTGAAAACACACCTCTAAGAGCAATGCAAAAACAAGATCTTTCTCCAGCATTCTTGCAAGACTAGTGTAAAAATGAAATAAATGATCTACTTGTACATGAAATGGGACCTGTGTCTCACATTCTTTCAACACTACTGTAGAAATGAAATTCAATAACTACACTTATGCACTACTGCAAAAAAAGACACCATCTGCCAAGTTTCTTTCAACAGTGCTGAGACCCATTGCAACTGTAATGTACTAAAAACAAAATCTGAGCTCTGTAAGCGCTCAAGCATATTGTGAATGTAAGACCTGCAGCTAACACACTTTTGAGAGGATTGTAAAAATGCATCTTGTTTCCAACATTCCTAACAAAGTACTGAATACTTAAGACATGATAACTACATTTAGAAAGTAAAAAATGAGACCTATTACCAACACTACTGCCACAGTATTATAAAAGTGTGACTTAATGGCTGAATTCCTGACAGAAACTGAACAAAAGCCATTGATTACTTTCAGAAAATGTAAAATTGTATAGTACTCTAAAACACTGTCTGAGGACAATAAATTTAAGAGTACTTGTACACTACAAAAATGAGACCTGAGACCTGTAAAAATGAGACCAGCAGCCAAATTATCAAAAGGGTGTACTGGAAAAAAGGAAAGGGAAAACCTGATGCCAACATTCCTTCCAAAGTACAGTAAAAGTGAGACAAAGAACTATAATCTTTTATAAGCAAATAAACATAAGAACTGTTGCTAACATTCTTCAACTTGATGAATACTGTACACAGAACAATCATTAAAAGAAAACAAGAGAAGATAGAATGCAGAATTATAGTATAAATATTGTAAAACTAGGTTATGTACTGAATTCAACTTTACATAGTTTCTTAAAATTCAGTTAAGAAAATGAAATTTTTAAACTACTTAACACAAGTAGTAAATACAGGTATGTATTTATAGAACAGGTTTTGATGTAAAAAAAAACTATTTTTGATAACCTTATGAGTCCTCAAAGGAGGACCAACCAATTCTCTTGTAGTAGTTCTCGGCTGGAATAGTGATTGTAGGTACAACTATAGAATATAAAGGACTCAGAACAGGAGGGCCGTATCTCCTGTCGTACAACAACTGCCTCAGCTGCAGCTAGACAAAAATGACAAATTTTTAATCAATTTGTATGTTTCATAGCTAACAAACCTGGGGTCCTAATGATAGCATAATCTAGCGCCAGCTGGATACTAGTTAAAAACAATCAGAGACTGTAATGCAAGGAATCTGTGGCATCTGGCAACAATGTGTATACGAGGTAAAGACTGGTCACCAACCGCATCTTCTTCCGGTGAACCACTTAGTCTTTCTTTCATCCCAGTATGAGAAGGGTGGCTACAGGTGGGCATTCAACGTTAAGACCTCAGGTTTGTTAGCTGTGAAAAATACAAATTGATCAAGTATTTGTCATTTGTTCATGTGGAGTAAATATCCTTTGGCCTTAACAATAGGATAGACTTATACTTGGAGGGAGGTAAAAGTACCCTGAACCGACTGGGGGTTCAGCACACCTGACCAATCTTCCTAGAAGTTAGAGTTCTAAAGAAGGGGGTCAGAGCCTATGAGAGAATACATTTGCGAATATCTAAAAACTCAGCCCTCTGGGATTAACACAATGATACATGTCCAGATTCAATGCATCCATGGAAGACCAAGAGAACTCTATCTGTTCATGTAACAAGCCATGTAGGCCACAAAGGGTTCTGTCATCACTCCTCCATCCCCTTGCTAGAGAGAAGAGTAAATGCTACTGAGAAGCAGATTTGTCTATTGTATGGAATACAAACCAAAAATCCAATGCAGTATGGCAGCAGCACCTGTTTGAAACTAGTTCCAGCATATGACGTGTCAATTCTTCAACCTGCCGGTAGGAAGAAAGGAAAAAAGAGAAAGAGGGAGACCAGCCAACTCAAACTCAACTCATTCTCTCTTCTACACAATCATCTTAGGTAAGACACAAGCTGCCCCACCAGGGCACTGGAGGAGTTACACAACTTGTTGGACAGCCACCATTGGACCCAAGGAAAAAGTATCCAAGGACCTGTGGGCAATGTCCTTTGGGTAAAAGGGAGTGAAAGTGGTTTGCAGAAGCCAGGAACCAGCATTCAAAATCCTATGAAGAGGCAAGTTCTTCTTAAAAGCCAGAGAGGAACACAATCCTTTGATGTCATGCACTCACGTATGCACAATATCTGTGACAGAACTTGAAGGTGACAAGTATGCCTGCTTAATTACCTCACAAAGCCAGAATGAAATGGTATTCTTGGACACATCTTTTCTTGGTTCGGTCCGTGCTAACAAAAAGTCTACAACACCTAAGCCTTAGGAGATGAGTCCTTTTCAGATAGCAATGCAGAGCTCTGACACGACAAAGCAATAACTCCTGCGGACTCAATCAGGGAGGGAATCTAAAAAGCAAAACTGTCATCATGTACTGAGGGATTTTGAGTCTTAGCCATGAATTCCAGGACAAATTCAAAGGCCACAAACCCCAACCACTGGTGTGTTCAGCATCATAACTTAGGCCATGAAGCTCCCCACCTCATTCAAGGAAGCCAAGGCCAACAAGAAAACTGCCTTCAGTCAAATCGCTATCTGACGATTGATACAGCAGCTCAAATAGAGCCCAAGTGAGACTATTCATGACCAGAGTAAGATCCCACGTTGGAGGCGTGAGATCTCTCGATGAACAGAATTGCTCAAAACTCCTGAATAACATCAAGATCTCCAAGAAGAAGAGATGTCCATGACTTTCAGGTGTAGGACCAACCCCAAGGCAGCCCTATAGCCTTTGACAGCAGAGACGGATAGTAGACCTTTCTTGCCTCTGAGAAATATTAGAAAATCTGCTATTCACATAACAGAAGTTCCGAGTGGACGACACCAATCACAGTAAACAGCCACCTTGCCCTGTTAAACTGCTGATGAAGACCTCCTGAGGTAGCCGGACATCTGACCTGCTGCCTTGCGAGAAAAGCCTCTCACTCGGAGGATATACTTGAGTCTCCAACCGTGAAGAGATAGGGACTCTACAGACTAGAGGAACCTCTACACATGAGGAAGGCAAAGAAGGATGTGCCAAAGGGGAATCTCTCTTGGAACTGCTGACAGAAGGGACAGAAGGTCTGGGAACCACTCAGCCTGGGACCAACGAGGAGCCATTAAGGTCATCCTATGATTCCTAGAACTCATTACTCTGTTCAGGACCTAACATCAGGCAGAATGGAGGGAAGATGTACACCTCTTGATTGTCCAAAGGGTGCTGAGGAGCATCCTCTGCCAAGGCAAAAGGATCTGGTACTATCAAGAAGTAGACCTCCAGCTTCCTGTTAAAGTGGGTGGCAAATAGGTCTAACAAGGGTCTTCCCCACAGGTGAACCAGCCTTTCCGCTATGTCCTGATGCAGGGACCACTCTGTACCCAGGACTTGACTCCAATGACTTAGTTTGTTGGACACCACATTCCTTCTGCCCGGAATGTATCTGACCAGGAGGTCCACCGAGTTGTCGATCGCCCATTGGTGCATCTCAACTCTCAATGAGTGGAGTTGGTGAGAAGCCAGCCACCCCCCTGCTTTTTCACATAAACCACCACAGTGGTCAACCACAGTGGTGTTGTCCGACATCAGAACATCTGAGTGACCTTCCAATCTCTCTCATAACTCCCTCACACCCAGAAAAGCTGCTTTCAACTCCAACACATTGATGTGAAGCAGCTTGTTCTCTGCAATCCAGGCACCCAAGACTAGGAGTTCTTCGAGATGGGCACTCCAATCTTTGGTGGAAGCATCCGAGAAAAGGAGCGGATATGGAGGGCAAGTGTAGAGGGACATCCACAGTAAGGTTCTGGCCGTCCACCCACCACAATAGATCTCTTCTTACCTCTCTAGACAGAGGTATCTGCTGCTGAGGGTAATCTCCCGCCGGGGACCAGAACTTCTTCAGTCTCCACTGCACTCCACTGCAGAGTAAATGTGGAGACGGCCATGAAAGACCAGCTTCCAACTCTAAGAAGGATTACATAACTGCAATGTGTCAATCACATATGGAAGCTAGCTTTTTTGTTCTTCAAATAATCTGACTATGTATGTGGCAGAAGTTGAAAACATGGATCATCTTTAGATGGAGAGATTGTTCTTTAAAGATGGTATTTATGAAGGTAAAATTACCTGTCATTTTACCTACGCCTACTATTGGAAAAGTACATTTACAGATATTTTCATGTGAAGACAGACTAAATAGAATTATCCAATAGCCATCATAAATGCATTTGACTATAATCACCTGTTTTCTAAGGCCTTGAACATAGAAGAATTTAATTATAAAGTTATTTTAAAAGTTTAGTTCATTTCAGTATATAAAAGCTGTCATGTGAAATGACTGAAGAGCCTTCATGGAGGATTTTTATAACCTGCACATACATACAATGAACAAGCAGTACCTTACTCATACCATCACCAAGTAAAAAAATACCTCTGCCAATAACTTGAAACAGTGTTTATCTACATTTTTATAGCATAGCCACTGTTCATCCTCTCATGGTCCCCCCCCATGGCTCCATAAGACAGACCAACCAATTAAAAAGAATTCTCTTAATAGTTGGTCTTGTTCAGAATATGGTTTGTTGCTATAGTGATAAGGGTATAATACAAGGACTCAGGACAGGAGGGCTCTATATCCTGTCCTATAATTACCTTGGCTATTTCCGATTCGCACAGATGTGACGAGCGTATGTTGATCATCTTCCTCATTAGACTCTGGTCTATCCAAGAGTTCACTACATAATCCCCAGGTTTTGCTCCAGAAATTGTGTTTGACTATGCATTTTTCCATCACCATTACATCACACAAGCTAAGCTAAGTGAAAGTTTTAGTTCATTAAAATTTTAATAGGTAAGTTTATATTTGTTTAGATTGGGATCCAGTAGACCTCTTGCAATGTGGAAAGTGAGTAGATTGCTAGGATATCGTTGTATTTGCCGTTATGTTTTTTCTAATTTGACAAAGTGATAATTCACACCAAAGCGGCCTCAATTATCACTGTTCCGTTTTATGGTACTTGTCTAGTGACAACAATAGCAAAATTTTCTGTGCATATATGCACTGATCCTTGGTTATTGGCGCCGATATGCACCAATCCTTGGTTATCAGCGCCAATAATCATGGATCGGCACAGATAACTGGAGATCTGTGCCTCTAACCAGGGATCAGTGCTATTATTGTCGATTTTCGGTAAATCGTCCGGTCATTGGAAACGGAACCCTAACCCCTTCAGTAACCAGGGACTGCCTGTATTCAATTACTCTTTCAACATTAAATAGATAATTGGAGGTTACCAAAAGGGTAAATCAGGTTAGCCTAACTTCTTGTTTATGAAACAGAAGTGATCATAGTTCCAAATCATGCTCTAATTATGATCCTTGGGGTTTACTAAAGGCCAGTATTTCCTTTGTATTATTTAAAATAAAACGAAATGGTTTTTGTGATATCAACAGTTTCCCCAGTTATCCTCAATATCGGGTTTCTTTTATAAAACATTCTATTCTTAGAAGTTTATTGCATTTATCTAAATGCAGGAATTAAACTATATGGAATGACAAGCAGTATCTTTAGATCAAATGAATATGATTACCTTGAAGACATGATAAAATTACTTTGGTTAGGTGATCCAAAGACTAGTCTAATTTGTTTCAGCTTGTGTCAAACAGCTCTTTTCATAAAGTGAACAATTTTCCTGATAATGGGGAATGAGTTTAAGCTATTCTGTGTAACCATTAATATGAGCATAATTTATTCTTACAACTGACCCTACATACATACCAATATATAACAAATGTTTGAGCAGTTCTGAGGAACTTTATTAACACTTCTGGTAACTGAAAAACTTTACAAACTTAACTACAGCTGAAAATGGCAGAATAATTACTGCTTGCACATAGGCTGTGTTAGATATTAAGTATCTAGGTGGTAAACCTACACCATGTTGCTATTTAGTTTATTTGTACTCTGACCTCAGTGTTTAATTGACGCTACTAATGATATGCAGGTGCAGTGTGGATTATTTTTAAATAATTCAAAAACAAATTATTATTATAAAAAAATAGTTTCATGAGACCAAGAAGCTTGGCCAAAGGCTTTGTTCCTCTGTGAGAACTTACAATAGAACAAGGTAAAGCTGAAGAAGTTAGAGAGCTAGGAACAAACTCTAGGGAATGGATGAAAAGTGCAGGGTAGAAAGATATGCAGGTGGGATACAATGGACACTGCAATGAGCCTTTTGCAGCATCTACAATATGCAATGCCTGCACATGTATACAGTACACTACACCCCACTATATAGGCCAAGGAAAGGGAATGTTTATGCTCAAATATACTGAGTTTATAACTTTATGTCCAACTCAATAAAATGGTGAATGACTATTTAAAAAAAAATGTATATGTACACTAATTAGGTGTTTAGTTTGCAAGTCACTTGCATCTGTCTTTATTTGACTTAAAAGACATACTACAACTGAGTTTCTGTGAATGATGGGGCTGAGACAGTCTAAAGCAAGTTATATGGTATGAATACATATTTGTATCAAGAACTGAATAAACCTTGGAGACAGTAAAACATAGAAATAGAATTTCAAAAGACTTTTAGCCAATAAGACACATGTAAAAATGAATATATAACCATAAACATTTAAATGAATACATTAATTCATATTTGACACTGTAATAAGCCATTTGATTTTGAAACAGCTAGTTACTACATTCAGCTGTCAACTGTGCATTTACTTGTGATTGTTGAAAAAAAAGAAGCTGTTGTATAGCAGACGTAACTTAAAGATTGAACAGACTCCAGTGATGCCTTGCAATGATGGAATAAAATACAGCATTTTGAAAGGATATGTTTGCACCCTTAACCACAGAAAGCTAAACTGGAAGGTCTGAATATCCTAAGAAAATTCAGTTTGCGATTATGATCAAGAAAAACAAAACCAAGATGCAAAAGGTGTAGGACACTACCTCTGTGTAGGTTCAAGCTAATCAGATGATATTCCACATTAACAAAGATTTCTATAGTAATCATGATTCTTGTGCCAATCACAGTGCAATAACCTTTTGGAAAACAGATGGAAGCATATTGCAAAACCTAGTGTACCTCACATTCCTCATGCAATCATTTATCACATCCTTGGTGAACCTATTGCTATTAATTTTACGTTCATGCACTATCAGAAATACCACTAGGATTTTCAACACCTGAAATTAGAAAAAAACCTCTTTGCTTTGATATTCCAGTTCTTCTGGTGCTGTTATTGATTCCAGACCCATCACATGAGCTCATATAAGTGCTGCTGCCTTGTTCAAAATGCAAAACTGTTCAACAAAGCTAAAGAAATACTGGCAAGAGTGGAAAATACTAACACAGTACCCCTATAAGGAAAAGGCCTAATAATGTCCAAGTATATGAATACGTAGTTATCTGAATATTAAATTATGATAGAAATGCTTACGACGGGTTCGGCTTATGACGTTCCACAGTTACCATGCTTTTCAATTATATTAATTCGAAATTATTTCTAGGTTTACGACGCTTACAAAGCATATCCGACATGAGAAATATGACTTCAAAAATGCAAAATAAGCAATATATGAAGGTTTTTGATGAAAAATGCAATAAAAATACAGTTTACATAGTTTATAATACACCCAATGCATTAAAAGTAAGGTTTTCTTAGTATTTTTGACGATTTTCAGCTTGCGACGCATCTCAGGAACAGAACCCTCGTCATAAACCAGGGACTGCCTGTACTATAATCACAGATAAAATAATTTGGATACTCGGTGATCAAAGTAAAGCCTTTGAAAAACAAATGCTGTTGTAAGGATGGATACCAACTTCAAAGACTCATTCAGCATACTTAAGCTGAAAGCATAAACAGCTATAGCTATACAGTCAACCCCAAGTTTTTGCATTCTTGAGATTCACAAATTTTTCTTTGGATCATATCTACCCATTATTCGCGGGAAATTTGTCTATTCGCGGGTTTTTCTGACTATAAATATTCACTAAATAATGTATTTTGATGTTATTTTCATGACAAAATACATTTTTATGATAAAAAAATGATTCACTAATTTTCAAATATTAATGCTGATTAATACTGTACACAGTATTATTAAGTTTAATAAGATTAAATGATATAAAATAATAAAAATAATAATTCTCTCTCTCTCTCTCTCTCTCTTACAGAGATGTATGTTTTTTATAATAAGTCAATGATTTACTGATTTTCAAATATTAATGCAAACAGCAATAATATCAATGCATTAAAGAAAATACTACAGTGAATTAGTAAGATTTTACTTTATAAATTAAAAAAATTATGTAAGGATGAAAGAAAATCCATTCTAACCCAGCATCTTTCTTTGTAGATCTAGGTACTAACCTGAGGTCCAGAGCTGACAAATATGTATGTTTTTTTGTTGTGTAGTATGATAAATAAATGATTTACCTAATAACTATTTTTCAAATATTACTAAGACTAATAAAAGAAATAGTGATTCTCAGTCTTTTTATCCACTTCAAGAAAGAGGATGGGGGAGTAAATGACAGTTTGATATATGTATTGGCTGAGGGGAAGGAGTCGTAAGGAGTTATTCTCTCTCTCTCTCTCTCTCTCTCTCTCTCTCTCTCTCTCTCTCTCTCTCTCTCTCTCTCTCTCTCTCTCTCTCTCTTTCATTATTATTCTCAGTCTCAGAAATAATTCATAATTTTACTCTTGATGGTCATATATATGATGTTGCCGATTCAATGCTTGTTCTCTCTTTCTCTCTCTGTGTTACTGGCTGTAGGTACATATATATTTTAAATGGTAAAATGTTTAAGATGACTTTGAAATATTAATAATATAATCTCAAAGATTAATACAGTATAATAGGATAGTAATTTAAGGTACATTTGAAGTAGCATGTTATTTAAGGTATACATTTGGTATTTGAACTTTCAAGATAGGAAGTTATCAGCATTTTTAGAGGGGGTTCTAAGTATTTGTGAGGGGGGTCTGGTATGCATTCCCCCAGCAAATACGGGGGTCCACTGCACCTACTTCACAAAGTAAAAATCAGACTATAAGAGAATGGTACAACTATCCAAAATGCAATCAGCAAAACAAAGCCATAAATAAAAAAGAATTATGAATCTATTTGCACAGTGTTAGGTTTAACTGAGATAAGTGAAGTTTATCTAGACTAACCATTATAAGCATGTGAACATCTAATGAAATTTCCAAGGGTAGGAGAGGAGGCAGCATATGATGATAACAAAATGTTCTTTTCTTACAATGTAAAGGCCCTACTCATCCTAAAAAAAAAACAGGCATCCAAAGTCATGTCAATAAATTCCAGTAGTTACAAAAAAAAATACAATTCAAAAGTAAAAAAACATTCAAGACAATCCTTTTACTCTAATCTAATCCCAGATTATAAATAAAGGCAGTTTCAAAAGGAAATACAATTCATGACTTTAAATTTTTCATGAAGAATCATTTAAAAAACAAAAGTTTTTTAAGTTCAACTCAAAGAAGAAAATTCTTGCTATATTTATTCATTTTCTAATTTAAAGTATTGTGTGAATAGGATTTATATTCTTTGGGAAAATATTTTTGCAAAACTCTCTTCGCTACTGAAATTTGTTGATGATTACTATGACTGTGGACAACTTTTATCTAAACAATGGCTGTACCTACATGAAAACATCGTAAGTAGCACTACTCAAAAATATAAAACTGCAAATATTTGTAACCAAAAACAAATACAATATAGGCAATTCCCCGTTATTGGTAGGGTTCCGTTCCATGGGCTTGATGATAAGTGAAAATCGCCATTAACCATCAATTTATGGTGTTTATGGTGCCGATAACCAGATTTTGGTGCAGACAACCAGTTAATGGCACCTCTGTTAGGTATGTATCAGTGCCATAACTCTTATTATCAGCACCAATAACTGGAAATTGGTGGATTATGGCGCCGAAAATCGCCAATTTTATGGTGCTAGACAAGCCCCATAAAACCAGATCACCATTAACTGAGTCCACTGATAACCGGGACTGCCTGTAGTCTTTATATGAAAACATGATTTAATAAACACGCCTTATAATTTTCATCATTTCCATTAGCCCTATTTGCACCCATCAGCTCTGATCATAACCGGAAAGGACCCTACTATAAATACTCAGCACTACTCATGACTTGCATCAGTCCTCATTCTGTTGACTTCATTTTATATTTAATGCCGGGTTTAACTTTAATCATTGTACTGCTGTCCAAATATATACTAATAAAATTGTTTAGATTTCTACCTCTTTTTTTTATGTGTATGTATGCAAATGGTATGCATATACAGTGGTCCCCCACCCCCCTTGAATAGTTAGAACCTGCGAATAATTGGAATCCCTATAAAAATGCTTAAAATGGCCTATTTTGTTAGTTAAAACTCAAGAAAAACCCACTAAAAATTTTCATACCTTTTTTTTTTTAATAGTTTTATCATACGGCTTCCTCGCCCAGAAATAGATTTTTCCTACGTCAAAATCCCTTTTTTATGATGAATTGATAAAAATTAAACCAGGATTTTGTGGATATTTCTCATAGAAAAATACTGCGAATAGGCAAATTTCCCATGAATAATGGGGGATATATTCCTGAGAGAAATCCGCAAATGTGTGAGTCCGCGAATCCCAAGAACGCAAATACAGGGGAGCTCACTGTATATACATATATATACAGGCAGTCCTCATTAACAGAGGTATCAGTTAACGGCTATCCGGTTTTATGGCACTTGTCTAGCAATACTGTTAACTGGATTTTCGGCACCGATCTCAGGTTAGCAGCACTGATCTCCAGTTAACAGCCGCATGATCTTCGGTTAATGGCACCTTTAACCCCTTCGGGACTGTGACGTTTCTACGACGTCATAAGGGTGCAGTGATGCTCCCCTTGATGTATATACATCGTCATAACTCCATAGTGCAATAGGAAAGCTCATAGTGTTGGGTTATGTCACCTATTGGTTTTTGCAGGCGTGGGTAGGCTGTACTAACACACACTAAGCTCCTACTTTATTTTCAGCCAACCATGGACATTCTAGGCTATGATGTCACAGCCTCCTCATCAGTCATGGTTGAGTTCACGTATATTTTTTCACACTTTTCTTCATTTTCTCTGATGATTCTCTTCATTTTATTTGCCTTTTTACTGCAAAACCATGAGTGAGACCAGTGATATCTCTTCCGAGAAATATGTTCCATCTGAGGAAGAGTATTAGAGTGATGATGAGCTCTCAAGTGATGAAATAAGTTAAATAAGTGATAATGACGTGGAAGAACGAGAGGTGGAAGGTGGGTTTACGTGAGTTACCAACATATTCGAGGATGATCATCCAACAATGTTGCCAGACGTTCATGACGTTTTTTCAGGGATAACTCGAGCACTTGGGGATGCACTTTTCCTTACGCCTGGTGATGCATGTAATTTTTTTTTTCATGATAACATGATGAAACCTCTTGTTCATGGGCTAATGAGAGAGCTGCATTATTTTTTGAGAAAATCCCCAGAAAAAAGGGAAAAATTCATGGGTTGATATGGCTAGAAGTAAAAGTTAATGTTACATATATGTATAGTATGTGTGTGTATGCGTGTATACATATACATACATGTGTGCATATATGACTTCACATTCATTTCCATCAATATATAAAGCAGAATAGATGTTATTACCTATAACCTTTTCTCTCAGGGTTAAAAGGACTCTAGGGTGTGTTGGGAAAATACGGGATGCAGCATCTTGCCGATTATGCGTCATGCGGTACCGAAGGGGTTAAGCGGGTTACTAGTGCTGTTAGGAGCGTCAGCAGGGAATGGAACCTCTGCTGTCAACCTTAGACTGCCTATATCGTAGAGCATAGAGGCCACAAACATTTGCATTAAGCAAAAATCTGTGTTGTTGGTATTCCCCCTCTAAAAATGCTTATAAATGGCTATTTAAATTGTTCAGACACAAAAAACCCACCTCCAAAAATGCTTATAGTAAATGCCTATTTTATTGGTTCAAAGGCCCAATATACCCTAAATGAAATTAAAACATATTTAATATCTTCCAAGTCAAAATTATGTTAGCCTTTAAAGTATATACATATACTATACTATGGCTTATAGCTATGTATTATCATCACTTTAAGTCTTCGCAGAGAACTGTGTGAGGGTATGGGCAACGATGTATTGCATATTGCGGAACTGTGCATTTTATTGATGTTGTTCAGGTTTTGTAAGATGATTTTGAAATGATATTACAGTATAGTAAAGTGTTTTAGGATGAGTTTAAAGCATATCTAAAATACGTGGGTAGTTTGTAAAACGATGTAACTATTGTTAGTATATTTTGTACAACAAGTACGCACAAATGAAACGGTAGGTTTGCTTATGTCACAGCAATCTACATATGTATTTTTATGTTAGTATTTCCATGAATGAATATATTTATGATAACAATGACTTACTGTACTGATTACAGTACTGTACTGCAATATATATTAATGTAAACACAGCAAAATACAGTAATCAATATGTACTGTAAAGTGCATTTTTGTCTTTTGAAAAATATTCATCCCAAGCATCAACAGTGATAAAATATTCTCTTGTGTATGTGTAAGTTACAATTATTTACTAATTTTCAAATATTAATATTAATGTAAACACATTAATAAGTTCATTCACTTACAGAATCTATTTATATTATATTACTTTAATCTGTTATTATAGAAATATGTATAAAAAAAGATCGTCCCACATTTGTAATGTTTACATTATGAGAATCAGCTGATTGAAGCTCACTACTACCGAAAGAATTAGGAAAATTATTTTTTTTGTTGCTAAGAGAAACTAATTTATTAATGTAATTATTTTTAACTTAGTACCCAAAAGTTTATAATACAGTGATTCATATTTCATTGACAACCTGGGGAGGAGAATAACAGTAACCTTTTGTTGTTTACGTATGATTAATGATGAAATGTCTACAGAGATAAAATATTCTCGTGTACTGTTATGATAAGTGTGGTAATCATAGAGTCAACTACTTAACTTGTAATGAAGCAGAGTTCAATAAATCAGGGAGAGAAAAAAATATGGCAACACATACTTACAGTAAAGACAATTACGGATGTTAAGACAATAGTTTTTTTTATACATATTACGATAATAGACAAATATACTTATATTCCGTAAGTGAAATAAGGTTTTATTGAAATTTTGCTGTTTTTTTCATTAAAAGATATGTACTATAGTACTGAGAGAGAGAGAGAGAGAGAGAGAGAGAGAGAGAGAGAGAGAGGAGAGAGGTTGAACTGGGGTGTCGATGTTCATAGCTGTTTTGTGATTTTGTGGATTTTAATTTAGCATTTTACTGATATTTTGCTTTTTACATTAATAATAATATGTATTTGCAAATTACTAAATAACTTTTTATCATAAAAAAATGTATTTAGTCATGAAAATAAAATAAAAATATAATTACGTATTTGTGAATACTGTTCTATGAAAAATTCACTAATTAGTCAATTTCTTAAGATATATTTGAAGATAAACGTCACAGAAAAACCTGCGATTAACCAAAGCTACAATTGTTGATATACAATGTAGCAGGGACCCTCTGTATGTGTGTGTGTGTACATATCATATATATATATATATATATATCTATATATATTATATATATATATATATATATATATATATATATACACACACACATATATACAGTGGAGCCACCGTATTCGCGTTCTCCAGATTCGCGGACTCACACATTCGCGGATTTCTCTCGGGAACGTTTCCCCGCATATTTGCGTAAAATTGGCACATTCGCAGTATTTTTCTATGAGAAATGTCCACAAATTCCAGGTTTTTTTGATAAATTTCATCATAAAATGCACTTTCTGGGCTCAGCTCGTGTCGCTGCGCGAAATATCCTTTAATCTATTATTTCTAGGGTAAATGTACTAACACATACCAGAGAATAAATAAAATAAAGAAAAAGGTCAGTATAACTGACTCGCTCACCCTCCAGGAGGGTGTCGGTATGAACACTAGGCGAGTGAGACCACTACCACGAGCCAAATGCCAATAGAAATCTCCCACTACAAAATCCCTCCAAGAGGGGAGCCGACCCACAGAGTGAGCAGCTCGTACTACTACTACTCCATCCCATGCTGCCGACTGCTGCGCCTCTGGTGGCCATCCTTTCAAGTTAGCGCACACGAGTCGGTTGTGATATTTTTCCTCTCTGTGTTTTTTGTGCCCTTTCATTGGATTTTCTATTATGGAGCGTGCAGCTATCGCAGCAGCTAAGTTAAGTACTCAGTATTTACGGTTAGTTGGTTTTTTCCGGCCCTGAGACAGTATTTGCCGTTTTTTAGGTATAAATACGATCTCGGGGTCGGAAGCATGGCAGCATGGTTCTGCCTCGTGGTGGGTTCGTTCTTGGTCTCCCATACCTAGAACATCCCCTTATTTATATTCGCTCTATATGATTATCCGCTTTACTTAGGGTACGGTCTACTCAGGTTTGTCATGCATGCATGTATTTTACCTTACGTAGGCTTCTTCTATCCAGACCCTAGTCCAGGTTCTTAGTATCGGCCTCTGACTAGCTTTGAGTGGTAGACTTGCCTTCGGGTTAGTCGTACACTCCTGGATTTTTTCTCCTGCTATATTGTTTTCTTTCTTTCATTTTATTTATTTATACTGTGTATTTTATTATAGTTAGGTTAGTTAGGCGTCTGGCTTAGCCTAGGTCCTGGCTCTTTGAGCCTATACTACCGCTCATCAGTTCGGTTGCTTCCCTATAGCATCTCTCTGATCAGTTGGTTTGGCCCAGTGGGCTTATTTGCTACCGCTTTTCAGTTCAGTATGCTTCCCGATAGCATTTCTCTGATCAGTGGTTGTCCTAGGCTTAGTTGTCGTATTTGGTCTTACCGCCTCGTGGTCACTTCGTGATCACGGGTCAGCCAGACGCCTGTCCAGTCATTCTCCCCCCCCCTCCCGCTCTTCCATAGAGTCGGGCGGGGGTGGGTCGGTCTGCCCATGCTCGCTCCACATACCCGAGCCTGCCTCCCTCTCTCCCCTCAGGCGGAGGGGCTAGGGAGTCGGGACAGACCCAGACTGGTCTCGACCTCTCCGGCTTCTCGGTCCGGCCGGGTGGTACGGAGTGGGGGGTACTGGCCTTTCCCACCCTCCGCGCTACCTTGTCGCTCCGGGCTAGCTCGAGCCTGTATGTCTTCTCGCCCTTTCCCACCTTACTAGGGCTCCTTCCTGATCGGAGTCCTGGTATCCAGCGGAAAGTTGTTAGTCCACCCAGTAGGGTGGACCGGAGCATACAGTGGGTCTCTGCTAACCTTACCGTTTTGCTGAGTTACTACACTCCGCTACGCACTGGACTTAGTCCGGTTTGCTTATGTGCTAGGTTTAAGTTATCTATAAGTTTATCTTAAGTACCTTAAACCATCCCCCCTCCCTTACATATCTTACCGGATCTCTCCGGGATTATAGCCTATTCAGGCGATGCAGGGAGGGGTTATGCCCAAATTTTTTCCGAGCTCCGGCATGCATCGGAGTTCTTCTGTCCTTTAGACTGTAAGTGATGTTTTTTAAGATACTCATGTGTCTTCCCACTTACAGGCCACCAACTGTGAGCATCCGGGATGTTCCGCCACACTTCAGGACCCTTGTGGACACGAAGTTTGCCGGTCCCATGCTCCATGCGCGACTCCGCTCGGGGACATCCAGGTCTGGTACCATGAGACGTGTACCATATGTTACGATCTGGTGAGCCAGCTTTTGGAAGGGGTAAGTTTTCCATCCCCAGTAGCTGCTCCGCTTCTATTTTAGCGCTTAAGTTTTCATCATTTACTTTAACTTAAGGCATTTAATTTAAGTTATACTTTAAGTTTTAGTTTTAAGTGATTCTTAAATCTAAACTACGCCCTCTCTTCCAGGCGCCGGCAGTAAGGGATACCGCACTGGCTACCCTGCGGGCCTGGGTCGGCGGTTTTGGGAAAAACGCCGCCAAGGGACAGCCCTACATCCTGGAGAAGCGGTTGGCATTATTAATCTTCCCCGGAGGCAAGGCGACAGGATACGTCGACCCGGTAGAGGCGGATCCTACTATCGCCTTCATCCAACAACAGCTGGCTACCTCATTAACTGATCAAGACCAGGATATCTCTACGGATGTCGCGACCCTAGATATTAATGTTGAACCTATGGTAGGTATAGACGACCTGTTGGTCGAGGTAGGTACGGTGGACACCCAAGGGTCACCCTTGGGCGTAACTGTTTCTTCTACCCCTGCAACCTCTCCATCCTTCCAAGGCTTTACGGGTGACGAAATATATTCTCCTCCTGGCGCTTCGGTTAGACCTAAGGTCAAGGCTAAAGTGATGACCTTGACTAAGACGTCGTCGTCGTCTAAGAAGACGACTTCGGCTTCATCCTCCTCCCGTAAGTCTCCGGCTGGGAATCCCGGAGCAACCAGGTCTAAAGCTTCTAGCTCCGGCTCTAAGTCCTCGAGGAGTAAATCCTCCAGAGAGAGATCTCGCACTCCGGCAGAGTCACCAGTTCCGCTACCGTTGGTTCCGATTCAGAGCCTCCCCTCCACCTCCGCAGCAGCTCCGGCTTTGGACTCCAATGCTGGCCTGTTGCAACAGGTGGGTGACCTGGTTGGGTCCTTAAAGAGTAGCATGGAGCAAATGATCTCTCGTCTGTCGGATAGGATTACTTCCCAGGACTCCATTATAGCCGGGCTGAGAGAAGCTCCTCTAGCCTCTCCTCCACTTTCCAACACAAGTGGATCTCAACTTCCTCCGTATGACTCGCTACCTCAGTTCTCTATGAACAATCCGTGGAGAGTAGCGTCATACGCCCCCTTCCAGGACGGTCTCATCTCTATACCGGAATTTGGGACTCGAAGAATAGAGGACTTCGAGTTCTTCCCGGAAGACCTCCAGCCTCCGTTTATAGGCTACGCAAGGCTCACGCCTTCGGCTATGGTGCGGGACGATAAGGTACCTAAGGAGGACAGTCCTCTACTCACGAGACCAGGCTCAGAGAGAATGGCTCAGGTGTTTAGAGGACATGGATTGTTCTAACACCAAGATACAACCGTTTAAGAGTCCCTTTACCATTTTCACAATGGATGAGAGTACCCCGCTCCCGTTCCTAACCAAGATCGCGAGGTCGACCATCCCAGCGGCCCAGAAGGGGGAACCTATACCGCAGTTGAAGGAAGCAGATCCCACATCTCCGTTGCTCCCCTCAGTTGGAGAATTGTGGGAAGACTTGCCGAACACATTCTCAGCTGGCAAACTCAAACCGGACTGTGCTATGGAGCAGTTTGGTGAAAAGCTACCCAGGCTCCCAGATAGCCTTATTCAGGCTGAATTTGACGCAAAATCGCGACTAGCCAAATCCATCAATTCTATGGCTATGTCTGAGGTAGCTACCATGGCTTATGGATCAGAACCGATTTTTAAGCTCATGACCAAAGCCCTGACTCAAACGGTACAGTCAGATATGTTTGAGTTTGCCACTGCTCGGACGAATTGTAGGAAGCATGTCCTACAAGAGGCAACCATCCGGCATGAACCGAATAGGTTACTCTCGTCTAGCATCTGGGGAGCAGATCTCTTCCCAGAAGCTATGGTTAAGGAGGTCCAGTCAGAGGCTACGAGGTTAAACCAGAGCCTTAAGGATCGTTGGGGCCTTACGGCTAAGAGGAGGCAAGACCTGACTCCTAAAGGTAAGGGACAAAAGAAACCCAGGCGTTTCCAACCTTACCAGAAGAAGCAACCACGCTTTCCTCAACAAGTTCCAGCAGTACCGTTAGTGCAGACAGCCCAACCCTCCACTTCTAAAGGTCAATCACAGCCAATTTATGTGATATCCCCTCAGCCTCAGCCCTCCACCTCTTACGCCATCTCTCCAGCTTACAATCAAGCCTTCGAGAGTCAAGCTTCACAGAAGTATGACCGCTCGGGTAAGGGAGGCAGAGGTAAGAGGTCCTTTCGTGGGAGAGGATCGGGAGGCCCCTTTAATAGGGGAAAGCACTTCAGAGGAGGTCGAGGCGGTTACCAGAACCAATGAAGAACTTCAGGTAGGAGGGAGGCTGTTTCACTTTCGCCACCGGTGGAACTTCAGCCAATGGGCTCAGAGCATAGTGTCAAAAGGGCTGGGTTGGAGCTGGTTGACGAACCCACCTCCAGCCAGACCTTTCCGTCAACTTCCTTCCAAAGAATTGACAGAGTACGCGGAGGACCTCCTTCAGAAAGGAGCTATAGCGAGAGTCAAGAGGTTAAAATTTCAAGGTCGCTTGTTCAGCGTGCCAAAGAAAGGCTCACAAAAAAGAAGGGTAATCTTAGACTTGTCCCGCTTAAACTTAACCATCCGCTGCGACAAGTTCAAGATGCTCACGATCTCTCAGGTGCGGACCTTACTTCCCCGTGGGGCCGTCACCACCTCTATCGATCTTACAGACGCCTACTATCATATCCCTATTGCAAGACACTTCCGTCCGTATCTGGGTTTCAAGATAGGAGACCAGACATTCTCCTTCAAGGTAGTTCCATTCGGACTCAACGTGGCACCGAGTGTTCACGAAGCTAGCGGAAGTGGTAGTGCAACAACTCAGATCGCAAGGGATTATGGTAGTAGCGTATCTCGACGATTGGTTGATCTGGGCCCCAACAGTCGAGGAATGCAACAGAGCTACTCTGAAAGTGATTCAGTTCCTGGAATATCTAGGCTTCAAGATAAACAGGACCAAATCAAGACTCACTCCAGAGTCAAACTTTCAGTGGCTGGGCATTCAATGGAATCTATCCTCCCCACACTCTGTCGATTCCATCAACCAAAAGGAAAGAAATAGCAAAGTCAGTCAAGCAATTTCTAAGTCACAAACTGGCGTCAAGGAGAGCTCAGGAAAGGATCCTGGGTTCTCTCCAGTTTGCATCAGTGACAAACGTCTTAATGAAAGCCAAACTGAAAGACCTAACCAGAATCTGGCGCTCGCGAGCAAACATCAGGTCCAGGGACAAACTATCCTCAGTGCCTCTGATTCTAAAGAATCGACTTCGGCCGTGGGCGAGAGTCAAGAATTTATCAATGTCAGTACCCCTTCAGTTCCCTCCACCAGGGATCACCATCCACACAGACGCGTCCTTAAGCGGCTGGGGAGGGTATTCCCAGGTCAAGAAGGTTCAAGGGACTTGGTCACCTCAGTTCCGTCAGTTCCATATAAACGTACTGGAGGCAATGGCAGTGTTCTTGACTCTAAAAAGGTTACGCCCACCCAAGTACTCCCACATAAAGCTAGTCCTGGACAGCGCAGTGGTAGTCATTGTATAAACAGAGGAGGCTCCAAGTCACGTCATCTAAATCACGTCATGATAGCCATCTTCTCCCTGGCAGACAAGTTCAGTTGGCATCTTTCCTCCACTCACATAGCTGGAGTAAGAAACGTCATAGCAGACGCCCTATCCCGATCAGTGCCCCTAGAGTCGGAATGGTCACTGGACAACAGTTCATTCCAATGGATCCTTCAAAGAGTCCCAGGGCTACAGGTGGATCTCTTCGCATCCCAAGCGAACCACAAACTACCGTGTTATGTAGCCCCCAACCTGGACCCTCTGGCCTATGCCACGGACGCCCTGGCTCTAGACTGGAACAACTGGGAGAAGATTTATGTCTTCCCTCCAGTGAATCTCCTCATGAAAGTATTGAACAAACTCAGGACATTCAAGGGTCAAGTGGCTCTAGTAGCCCCAGACTGGCCGAAGAGCAACTGGTATCCTCTAATTTTGGAGCTGGGCCTTCGTCCTCTTCAGATCCCCAGTCCCAAGCTCTCCCAGTCAGTACAAATGAAGACTGTGTTCGCTTCCTCAGGGATTCTCAAAACCCTAACTTTATGGATTTCATGAAGTTTGCGGCAAAAAGAGATGCGAATATTGACCCTCAGAATATTCTATTCTTGGAATCCGATAAAAGGGATTCGACTTTGAGCAGTATGATGCTGCTGTCAAAAAGTTAGCAACCTTCCTGAGAGAATCGGATATTAGAATCATGACAGTTAATTCAGCTATATCCTTTTTCAGATCCTTATTTGAAAAAGGTTTAGCAGCTAGCACGATTACGACAAACAAGTCAGCTTTGAAAAAGATATTTCAATTTGGATTTAACATAGACTTGACGGATTCCTACTTCTCGTCTATTCCTAAGGCATGTGCTAGGCTTAGGCCTTCTGTAAGGCCTACGTCAGTTTCATGGTTCTTAAATGATGTTCTAAAACTGGCTTCCGAAACCGATAATGACACATGCTCGTTTATAATGCTCTTAAGAAAAACCCTATTCTTATTAAGCTTAGCTTCAGGAGCAAGAATTTCAGAACTGTCGGCTCTATCCAGAGACCCGGATCATATTCAGTTCCTTCCCACAGGAGAAGTCCTACTTTCTCCGGAACGTAGCTTTTTAGCAAAGAATGAAGATCCTTTGAGAGGTGGGAACCTTGGAAGGTACTACCCCTTCCACAAGATGTATCTCTTTGCCCAGTTACAACCTTACGAGCCTTTCTGTCTAGGACCTCCTCATCTTCATCGGGTCCCCTCTTTAGGAGGGAAAAAGGTGGAACTTTATCCATTAAAGGCATCAGGCAACAAATCCTGTACTTTATTAAGCAAGCCAATCCTGACTCTTTCCCGAAAGCACATGATGTCAGGGCAGTAGCCACCTCAATTAATTATTTCCAACATATGAACTTCGATGAGTTGAAAAAGTATACTGGATGGAAATCGCCGACAGTGTTCAAACGTCACTACCTTAAGTCCTT
>NC_061102.1:30746258-30766258 GCF_015104395.2 Macrobrachium nipponense | reverse complement strand
GGATAGCTGTGCTGATGACCAGCATTATGTCAAACAAGAGTGGCCATCAAGACAAGGATTAAAACCTGGGTCACAATGTTCTGTCCCAACTCGGTCTCATGAAGAACTTTGTAAAGGCACTGGACAGGGAAGGTAGAGGATTTGCTTTCCTCTATCAGAAGTTTCAACAAAAAAGCATGGAGAAACTTAAGCAATGTATATTTGACAATCCACAAATAAGGGAACTCATCAAGGACGCTAGTTTTGATGATGCACTGAATCCTGCTGAACCCTCTGTTATAGAAGAAATACTTATTATTCTCACACTGAATACAATTTTCTACTTAGCAAAATATTTCTAACAAAACTGAAAAAAATTCTATAAACCAGCGTATTCCCATCATAATTGTTAGTCTTCCTGTTGATGAAGATATTGAAAATAAACACAATAGTCCGCAGTTTACTACGAATTATTCAAATGCTTACTTCCAAAATGAAAAACCCCAGCATTTTACAATATATTTTATTTTTCATTTCGATAATTTTGATAAAAGTTTCTGGAAGGTGTTGGGCATTTATGAATTCTCAAACATATTTCCTATTGACTATGGGCTAAAGTTTAGTGGGTTAATTCACCCTTTGATCATCTTCATTTCAAAGTTATTGCAAGACCTTTCAGTATGTACGCACTGAGAATTGACATATGATTGCATTGTAGAATTTGCTACCGACATTACTATGAACTGAACTGTGTTTGGGTTGCCGATTCCTTCAAACTACATTATTGAAATATGCCCTTTACTAAAATACCTATATGAAGACACAATATGCTTCAGAACTTGCTTAAAACAACATTGTTATTAATATTAATGCATAATCTAAACAACCTCAACCTTACATATTTAACATCATTTAAAACATCTGTACTTTCCCTGTCAAACTAATTTTCAGGGTTTTTAGTCATAAGGCTACTCTTTCTTCAATAGCCTGCACTGGCTAGCTTTCAGAATATGTAAATTTCAAGTACTTATCTCTTTTAAAGCAAATGGATGCCATTTAGGTACTGCAATTTATTATTATTATAAGACACAGAATTGTCCTTGCAGGATACACTATTTATGATGTTTTCCTTAAAAGAGTATCCAAAGAAATTCTCATGTTTCCTACTTCAGGGGTCAGTTTTCTATCTATGAACTAGTATCAGCAATACAAAGATGTCTTGCAATTTGTTAGTAAGTATATAGACGAACGCTGTTCCTAAAACTAGTTTTAATATGTCCTAGACTGATTAACCTATAGCACCAACAACATATTGGAAGGGACTTACAATAAACCATGACAACAAAACCAGTAATGCAAAGGCACTCATGAAACACGAGTAAAAAAATAAAAAAGTCGTCAGAATGTTCTTGTCCTTAACACAGTTACTACTAGACCTCTTAACTTTGATAAAACCATTCTGTGGTGTTGATACACCATGATCATGCAGGAAAGGCAATAGTATTAAATAATTGGCAAGACTATTCTGTATCAATTACAGTAAGTATACATTACCAATATGCCCAGTGAGATAAAATATCAAGACCAATTCATAAAAACAAATTTACTGACATACAAACAGTAAGTCAATAGTTTAATGAGCAAAACACATATCAGTTTCATAATCAAAGTGTTCAGTTAAGAAGTGTGAGAAGAAACGAATGACACAACTAGATGAGCAATGGAATCTTTACAAAAAACAAAACCTAAATAATTAGTTCCAAATGAGTCCCCCATTTACTCATATGCTGTTTGAGAAAGACCATCTGCATGAAAATATTAGAGAGTTGTAAAAGAATCCAGCCACAGATGCTGACAATCTACAAGTTCCTTGGGCTGGTTGCATGCCAACTAGATGGAGGAAGACCTTAAGGTACAAAACTATTTTTAAAATTTGGAAATAATGCGATGAAATTCTACATTTGTCGGTAACACTGTTAGTAAGGGCTTTAAGGGTAATGTAAAATTTTCTACATTTTACGGGAAGTTTATGGCAATGCCTACACATTAAAAACATTTAAATGCAACCTAATTTCATAAACGAATAATACACAGGTTCAGCAATAACTCACTGAACTGAAGGGATGAAGTGGTATAAAATTTTCATTTGAAAACATTTAACACAACATATGAACCATTTTCCAAGCATAACTTGTGCTCTTACAGTTTTGTGTGTGTATTATAAAAAAAACTAACAGCAAAGAAAAATACACATACGAAGGGCATATTGCATGGATAAAAATAACTATAATTTGCCTTGAACTCAGTGAACAGAGTGAATGGTGCAACACACCAGTCAGTACAACTTGCTTGAGGCATATTAAAACCATACCATTTTGTTTACCATTCTAAGTGCCTCTAACAAATAATGCAATACAGTATTGATAGTCTGCATTTAACATCACAGAACATTACCAGCCCATTACAAGAATAGTGCAAAAACTTGAAGAAAAAACAATACTAAACAGAGATGAAACAATAATACAAAAGGAAATCAAGTATTGCCGTTGTGAGAGAGAGAGAGAGAGAGAGAGAGAGAGAGAGAGAGAGAGAGAGAGAGAGAGAGAGAGAGAGAGAGAGAGAGAGAGAGAGAGAGAGAGAGAGAGAGAGAGAGAGAGAGAGAGAGATTTACTTGAGCTAAAATAAGAAACTGAAGTCAGATGCTAAAAGAAAAGGTTTGGCTCAGCTTTATGTAACCTTAGAAAAGTAGCATAATCATGCTAAAGTCCACCGTTTTGAATTCGTTGACAGACCTACCTGAAGTACTGTATACATATAGTATTATCAGAGAAGTGTTAAGCACCAAGAATGATTAAAGACTGATAATGTTGCTGATAGATGCCTATCAGTTATGTCTGATATTGCAGCAAATGCTAAATAACTCCTAAATCTTTCAGTGGAAGCATTAGCATGCATAAGAATATTGAAGCAAATATGTGAAGGCATTCAGCATTCATCATTTTGATACTTATAAAAAAGGTGCCAGTCTACTAAAACTTTAAATATAGAACTAAGCTCACGATCGGTCCCCGGAAATCTTAATGTATGTACCTGTATGAATATGACAGATAAAGGACATTTTAGTAGAGACTAACAAAAATATGTAGAGTAAAACTCCTTCTGTTAAGGCAAAATAATCTGCTCTGACGTACAAACTTATACCCACTTGATCACTCATAGACATTTGTTCATACTCATTTAAACACTTCTTCAAATAAAATTATGTACACATACATACATCAGTACAAACACTCATACATGAATCTAAGATCAAATAATAGACTTATATGTTCTACATATGAGCAATGGTATTTAATAAAAAAAATTGGTGGTAAAAATCATTATTCAAATATGAACACTTGAGTTATTTTTCTAAAATAACAGGTTCACAGATAAAAAATAATACTTTTGAAATACAGCCAAGATATGAGAAATTTCAGGAACTATTACCCTAGAAGAAGGAAACAAAGAAAATATAAAGAGAAAGTTAAGATCAGACGAGAATTAAATTCTAAGCTAGTATGGCAGGTTTCATGAAGTAGAAGGAAACAAAGAAAATATAAAGAGAAAGTTAAGATCAGACGAGAATTAAATTCTAAGTTAGTATGGCAGGTTTCATGAAGTTGATGCGGTTACACTTCCCAAAAACTGTACAGAACATAGGAATGGAAATCATATCAGTAGTTTGAAGTTCCTACAAAATTTAATGTAGGCGCTAATAAAATTCCAAGAAAATTTTGATACACAGAAGAACTACAGAACATTACCGAAGAAGAGCTGAAGGTAAAATATGAAGAAGAGCTGTAGGTAAAATAAGTATGACTTAGATATGGAAAAATTATGAAAATATGTAAATCACAAGGATATACAACGCCACATACATAATTTTCATCTTTATAAGATAACTGGAAACTAATGAAGAAGGAAAATTAGAAATGTCTGCAAATCAACAAACTTCAACCTTCAGTATGGTGAAATGTATGATAATGATCTGTCTATACAGGGCAAAAAAAAAAAAAAAAAAAAATTAAACAATTCTTTACATTAGTAATAGTACAGCAGAGCAATTAGTTTCCATGAAACCAAAATTATTCTGGAAAAAGGCAAAGAAATAATATACCTTGTTGGAAATAACAACATATGTGAGTCACATACAGAAAAGTAACATTAAAATATCTGAGAATATATATATATATATATATATATATATATATATATATATATATATATATATATATATATATATATATATATATATATATATATATATATACACACACACATATATATATATATATATATATATATATATATATATATATATATATATATATATATATATATATTGTTACTTTTCTACATTCTGGTATGTGACTTGCATATCCTGCTATTTCCAACAAGATTTATATATATCAAATATATCAATGTACTCCACAATGAAAACAAAGGAGAAATCGGAGGAAAGAGGAAACAGAGTTCTTAATTTGTCCCAACAGTTTCGCCTTCCATAATGTCTTCCAGGGAACTTTATTACTAATCAGTTTAACCCTTAATGAGTAACAATAACAGGTTTTGGGTGGTGGATGGATTACCTACGGGTGAGTATCAATTTTAACGCGCCATCGATATGGAAAAAGGGGGCAAGAGAGAGGCCATTACTTCAATAGCCCATAAGTTTACTAATGGCAACTTTTAGACTGGCTCAGCTCACCGATTCTAGGTCTCATGATTCAGGTGTGTCCTTGACTTCAATGGATCATATAGTGGCCCCCCTTCTCTCTCTCTCTCTCTCTCACAAAACATGTTTTTATATATTTGCTCATAATTATACCCTGCGGTTACTGTTGGTTTCAGTTCTTATCTTTTATGATAGTATGTCAGTTGTAATTGTAGTTTTGCAAAGAAAAGTGCAAAAGAAATATTAGAAAAAAAACATCTACTATAATCCTAGAAAGTTACTACATCTTCGATCTCAGTCAAATTTGTAACTTTTTACATCAAATATACTCTGAATTTGTTACTGATTTTAGTTCTTATCTGTTATGATATTGTGTGAACTGTAATTATAATTTTATAAAATAAAATAAAATTATTCGAAAAAACATGCGTAACTTTGTAATATTTACGATTGTCTTGTAAAAAAGGCCCCATAAGGGGTTTTAAATAGTCCTTTTCAACTTCTCATGAAAGGTATGGAGAATTTTGCATGTCTTCCTCTTTCCATTCATATGCTTTTTCTTAAATTGGCAGACCGCAAAGTTTGTCTGGTATGGGGTACTGCATATGTTTTTTTTAGCCTGGCTCATACTAGACATATGTTTACAACTGACTTCAAGACTTACATAAAACATAAACAAGTAAAATTGGTTAATGGTGCAAACAATTGCTACATAATAATATGTGTAAAGTATAAATGGTCCACTACATAGTCATCCAAAATAAAAAGTTAACAGTGTAATTTGTACTATTTTTCATATGTAGAAAGAGCAGGTCTGTCTTGAATAAATCTATACTGCCATTAAAGTTACATGCTGTTTCTAATAGATTTCTCTCTATAAAATAATTGTTTCTGAACAAGATTCTTGCTTGAGATCATTGAATTGAAAAAAATCATTCTCTAGCATGCTTAATAATGGCACTGGTTCTCTGATCAGTAGCGATACTATACTTATGCTGTGCAATCCGTTTCTCAACAGTTTTAGCAGATTGTCCAATATAAATTTTATTGCAACCACAAGGAATTTTGTATACTACCCCGTTGTCATACATAGGGTGATTTCTTATTCAAGTTCTACCAACGGTGTTGCGATATGAAAATACAACAGTCACACTTAGTAATTTAAATAGGTGGATAATATGACTGAAGGCTGTCAAGTATGGCAAACAGTATATTACTATTAAAATTCCTATTTCCATGTAAAGTAAAATTGTGCTTAAGGCTCAATCCATATAAACAATCTATCTCACCATCAAAGAATTCAGGGCTGATGTACCCTTTTACCGGATACTGTACATGATTGCTCATTTTGGAGTTGTGTGGTGAGACCGCAACTGTGATCGAGGGACGGCTTCCCAGTGGTTGTAGAATGTAGGACAGCTTGCTATTTTTCAGACATTATCTATTGATTATTCTTTAGCAGTTTTTATGGTTTATACCATTGCAGTAAACCTCTTCTTTTCTTTGAGTATTTTATTACTTATGCATTTCTTATTTAATGTCTTATATGCTTCTTTTTGCCCCATGGATTAAAATTTAACAAGAATTGTACTTCCATTGACTGGAACTCTGGGTGGGTTCTGTGAGGACATTGAATATTGGGAGACAATGTATTTCACTTTGACTATGAATACTGTGTGACACTTATTTTTAAAGCAATCATGTCCATTTCATTGATATATTATTTGGTGACAAAGATGCCTGTCAATGGTGATGTGACTTTTGGTGGGAACTTTAGTGTAACCATATTTTTCAGTCAGGTTTGGCAGCTCATATTTCTTGGGGTTGGTTTACCTCCTTACACATATACTCAGCAATCTTAACAGCAGTGAAGCTTTCAAAGATAATCCTGCTATTCCTTATTCAGAGTATAGGCAGTCCCTGGTTATTGGCGGACTCAGTTAACCCTCTTACGCCGACTGGACGTATTTTACGTTGACATTTTTTGTCTCCCGTGTGCCGACTGGACGTATTTTACGTCGACTTACAAAAGTTTTTTTTTAAATTCGCGGAAAAATACTTATAGGCCTACCAGCCTAAAACTTTTGAATCACGCGCCTTGGGGGATGCTGGGAGTTCACGGATCAAGGTGTTGTTTTGTTTACAATCGTTACGCAGGAGCGCAAGCGCGAATTTCTTTCTTGCCGCACTAAAAAGTATCTGTGACACATCTCGGAAATTATTTTGTCACTTTGACATAATTTTTGTACCATTGTAAATTAGCCGTTACATGAAGTATTATATATAAAAATGTGCGCATTTTTATGTAGAATACAACAATAAAATACTCATGATTGTAGCTTTTATCAGTTTTGAGATATTTTCATATAAATAACGATAATTGCCAAAATTTCAACCTTCGGTCAACATTGACTCTACCGAAATGGTCGAAAAACGCAATTGTAAGCTAAAACTCTTATATTTTAGTAATATTCAATCATTTACCTTAATTTTGCAACTAATTGGAAGTCTTTAGCAAAATATTTCGATTTATGGTGAATTTATGAAAAAACTTTTTCCTTACGTCCGCGCGGTAACTCTTCCGAAAAAAATCATACATGCGATTGTGGTAATGTTTGCACCATTTTAAAATTAGGCGTTATATAAAGTTTTATATATATAAATGTGCGCAATTTCATGCACAATACAACTAAAAACAATCCATGGTTGTAGCTTTTATCAGTTTTGAGATATTTTCATATAAATAGCGATAATTGCCAAAATTTCAACCTTCGGTCAACTTTCACTCTACCGAAATGGTCGAAAAACGCAATTGTAAGCTAAAACGCTTATATTCTAGTAATATTCAAGCATTTACCTTCATTTTGCAACAAATTGGAAGTCTCTAGCACAATATTTCGATTTATGGTGAATTTATGAAAAAAATAACATTTTCTTTATGTCCACGCGGTAACTCTTCCGAAAAAATCATACGTGCGATTGTGGTAATGTTTGCACCATTTTAAATTAGCCGTTACATAAAGTTTTATATATGAAAATGTGCGCAATTTCATGTAGAATACAACAAAAAATAATTGAAGGTTGTAGCTTTTCTCATTTTTGAAATATTTGCATATAAATCACGATAAATAGAAAAAAAACCACGTTCGGTCAACTTTGACTCTACGAAATGGTCGAAAAAACGCCATTGTAGCTAAAACTTCTTACAGTCTGTAATATTCAGTCATTTATCTTCATCTTGAAACAAATTCGAAGTCTCTAGCAAAATATTTAGATTTATGGTGAATTTAAAAAAATCTTTCCTTCCCTCCGCGCGCGAATTCTCCTCCACAAATCTCCGAAATGCGTACGTACCATTCTCGGAACATTTGCTCCGTTTCATATTAGGCATTTCATAGAGTTGTATATATGAAAATGTGCGCAATTTCCTGTAGAATAAAACGAAAAATATTTGAAGGTTGTAGCTTTTCTTGTTTCCGAAATAATTGCATATAAAAATATATATATAAAAAAATTTGGCATTTGGTCAACTTTAACTCGTCAGATATGGTCGAAAACTGCAATTGTAAGCTAATACTCTTACAGTATAGTAATAGTCAATCATTTGTCTTCATTTTGAAAGAAATTGGAAGTCTCTAGGACAATATTTAGATTTATGGTGAATTTTTGAAAAAAATATTTGTTTACGTCCGCGCATTACGAATTCATGCATTATTTTGTGATCATATTTTCTCTGTGTTGCTTTTATCGTTTTACAATGTGTTATATACCAAAATGATCGCAATTTAGTGGAAATTACAACGAAAAAAAGTAACTTGTTACCTTTAACCGTTTTGCGCACAGCGCAATTTGAATACAATTATATATGAAATTTCGTTTTTGCGCTATCATATATCGCATTATTTATATATGATAATGATAATTTTTTTCATTCCTGATGGTTGCATACTAAACTTCAGCCAATGACAAAAAAAGGAGCCAAAAATGAACTCTTAATCTTGAAAACTAAGCACGCTGTGATTTTTTGAAAAAAAATATTTTTTCCGCTTCCGCGCTCACTCTGAAACACCTCCGGCACACGGGAGACAATTTTTTTTTTTACCGCTTCGGCGTAAGAGGGTTAAAGACGATCCGGTTTTATGGTGCTTGTCTAGCGGCATAAAATCGGTGATTTATGGTGCCATAACAGGCCAAGTTTCGGTTACTGGTATCAGAGTTGCTGATAAGAGTTATGGTACCATAAGGTTCTGATAATAAGAGTTATAGCACCATAGCACACCTAACAGAGGAGGCATTGACAGAAACTCAGTGCCATAAGCACCATCATTCGTTGAGTTTCAGTTAATGGTGCTTTTCACTTATCAGCACCCCGCCGAGAATGGAACCCCTCCCCCAATAACCAGGGACTGAATGTACGACTCGTCCCACTTCATCTAATGTATTCCAATTTTGTTGCTCATGAAGTTCTGGGGTGTAAAAGTAGTATGTACACATTAAGGGTTTAATAATCACACAAAAGATCTACGCATTATGAGATAAGGCAGGAAGTACAAAAGGTGCACACACACACATATCTACATGTAATCTATATATATATATATATATATATATATATATATATATATATATATATATATATATATATATATATATATATACACACACACACAGGTAGCCCACAGCTTATGACAGGTTTGTCTTATGACGTTCCGAGGTTACGACACTTTTCAATTATATTCATCAGAAATTATTTCCAGGTTTACAATGCATGTTCCAAGGTTATGATGCTGATCTGACGGAAGACATATGACTCCAAAAATACACAATAATCAATAAGGCTTTTTTGATTAAAAATGCAATATAAATGCAGTTCACATAGTATATGTGTATATATAAATGTATATATATATACATATATACTATGATTTCCCAACTTACGACGAAGTCTAAATAACAGAACCTCCGTCGTTAGCTGGGGACTGCCTGTGTGTGTGTATATATGTGTATGTGTGTATATATATGTATATATATATATAATATTATATATATATATATATATATATATATATATATATATATATATATATATATATATGCAGAGGTGTGGTGACTACACTGCCTAAGTTTAGGAGCATATATTATATATATATATATATATATATATATATATATATATATATATATATATATATATATATATATATATATTAACCGAAACTTGGTGATTTTATGGCGCTTATGGTACGGATAACCAGTTGATGTTGCCAACACCTGGTTAATGCTGCCCCTTTTAGGTATGTTATGCTGCCATAACTCTATTATCGGTGCCCAAACTTTGTGTGTTAAGGTGACATAAATTGTCCATTCTATGCGCTACACAACCGCCATAAAACCGGATTGCTGTTAACCAAATCCATCAATAATCAGGGACTGCCTGAACATATTTGTATATGTATGTATGTATGTATATACGTATTTATATATGTGTGTGTGTATATATATATATATAGATAGATAGATAGATAGATAGATAGATAGATAGATAGATAGATAGATAGATAGATAGATAGATAGATATATATATAGTATAGATATATATATATATATATATATATATATATATATATATATATATATATATATATATATATAATATATATATAGATATATATATATATATATATATCTATCTATATATATATATATATATATATATAATCTATATATATATCTATCTATATCTCTCTCTCTCTCTCTCTCTCTCTCTCTCTTTATCTCTATATATATATATATATATATATATATATATATATATATATATATATATATATATATATATATATATAGGCAGCCCCCAGTTAACGGAAAGGGTTCCATTCCTGGGGCCTGACGCTAAGTGAAATTCGCCTCTAACCGAAATTCCAAAGTCTACGGACATCACAATCCTCCTTACGGTGTCCTAGACATGTTAACTATGCCTTAGACAGTGTCACAGCCAGATATTTTACCCTAATATGTAATAACTCTTTAATGAAAATGTGGAATTCATTTGCCTAATCATTTACTATGGTCAGCCTGGTAGTAATATTAATTTTTAATTACAGATTCAATGAACTTGGCCTAGTATGAGAGAGAGAGAAGAGAGAGAGAGAGAGAGAGAGAGAGAGAGAGAGAGAGAGAGAGAGAGAGAGAGAGAGAGAGTGTGTCACCTTTTTCAGACTGCTAATGTTTCCTCCCTCTCTTTATTTATCATATCTTCTAGTTAGATCACCTACAAAAAAGCAAATGAGAATGATAAAAGTGTTGTTAGTACCATTATAATCGTTGCTTAAATGCTGCAGCCATAAAAAACTGAACTATAACAGTTGTTTTGCTACAACAACTGAACCAAATCTGACATTAAAAAATTACCGTAGTTATGTTACAAATGACGTCAATTAAGTAGAACAGAACTTAAATATTTTTGCATTATACCTTTATTTTGTATGGAGAAAATATTGACAAGGAAAAATAGTACTACTAAATTTAAGCTGCAGTTGTAGCTGAAGCTGATAAAACAAAATGCTCACACTGCTAATGACTTTAAATTATTGTGCGTCAGCAACATGGATGCAACTCTACTGCAAATAGTGGAGAAAAATTTTAATAAAAAATACTGGCCTTGAAGGAGCACATTTTTCTGTTGCTTTCACGCCAATAACAGATAAATATCGTATTATTATGAAATATGTTGAAAATAAACGTAATCATTTTTTTTACATAAATAACATGCTCCCAACACCAACCAATAACAAAAAATAACAATAGAGTTCACAACAAGACGTACATATAAGTCGTATAACCACTTAAAAGCACTTCATATAACAAAAAAATAACCTATTTACGCTACATAGAAGCAAGAAAATTGCTCTGAAGTGAGTTAAGTAGGGCGAAATAACCTTGCCTCTGCCCTGAGCTGATTTTTCCAAACAAAAACATAGATAGCTTTGTTTGTATTTCATAATACTATACATAGTAATATGAGACTATATACAGTATTATTGGATACAATAAAGTAAAGCGTAACTTTTTAAAAGAGCCAAGGAAAAGATGCATATTTGTTATGTTTGTATTTTATGAGGGTCTCTCGGTGCTTCGGCAGTTACTGAAATATGTACTGATAACCAGGCAATAGCGCCATCTATTACTAGTTCATGTATTTACGTCAATTTTCAACTTAAAAACACTTCATATAAAGAAAAATAACCCTGTCACATATGAATAGTTTCTAAAGTTTAATTCACGCTAAATAGAAGCAAGATAATCGCTCTTAGTTAAATACAGCAAAATAATCTTACCCCCGCCCTCAGCTGATTTTTCCAAACCAAAACATGATCGGTTTGTTTGTATTTTACAACACAAACAGTAATACAAGACTACATACATTATTATTAGATACAGTAAAGTAAACGGTAACTTTTTAAAAGAGGAGAGGAAAAGATGCATATTCGTTATGTTTGTATTTTATGAGGCCGTCTCGACATCTAGCCCAAGAAACCGATCTAGCCTAAGAAACCGATAACCAGACAACGGCACTATAAACCCTACGGAATGTAAAACCCAGTATATTTAACAAGCGCCGTAAAACCATAATGTCGCTAACCGATGGCCCGCTATGGCGCAATAAATCACAGATTTTATGGCACTAGACTAGCGCCATTAAACCGGGGACTGCATTTATATATATATATATATATATATATATATATATATATATATATATATATATATACATACATATATATACATACATATATATACATATATATATATATATATATATATATATATATTATATATACTGTATATATATATATATATATATATATATATATATATATATATATATATATATATATATATATATATATATATATATATCATAATTCATATGTTAAGCCACAAATATTGTTGAATATTGAATTTACTATATCTTGGGAATAACTTAAACTCAAAAGTGTATTTCAATTGATATGTGCATCCACGCTGGTAAGGATTTGAACTACAGCCTGATTCAGAAACAATAATAAACAGTGACTCTGCCAATTATAAACTTAATATTTAGAATATTATATGCTTTGTGTGAACTATTTAACACTTCAAGATATTCATTAAAATTCTGAGTAGAATGTATTTTTCTTCTTAAATTTGTAGAGTCCTTCATTAATTAGGATTTTTAATGTCCTGTTTCATTTTGTTTTATATTTTCTTCATGGATATTTACTAAACAATATACCTCTCATACGGAGCCTTGAGGATATGTTAATAAAAAAATAGGAAATTGGTTTCTTTTGCCTGTTATTTTCCGACGCTATTGCTAACTTAGAAAGTTTTTAAAATTAAGATGTCTCCCAGGCAGTGCATGGCTCCAGAGAATGGCATCACAAAGATCAATGCTTTATTCATACAGCTTTGTGGGTGAATCTCCTCAGCACGAACACTTCCACATCATTAGCTAATTCATAAACTTACACAGCAGGCTCATCAGCACCTCATCAAACCAACCTACCTACATACATTGAAGAACATTTGACCTTTACCTTGTATAAAGCTACCAGCTTACTGAATGGGCCTTTACCTCATATACCTCTTCAACTCAATTTATAAAGCACTTTCCTGGTTTTCCCTTTCTCCTAACAAGTGTGAAGTGAGTACATATTCTACTTGATTATTGTCCTCCATTCTTTCCACACAACTAAATCCTCTCAATAATATCCCCTCTTAATGTTTTTACCACTTTTACATGCTATGCAGTCCCTGGTTATTGGCAGGGGTTCTGCTCTGAAAGCTTGATGATAAGTGAAAATCGCTAATAACCATAAATTGGCAGTTTATAAGCGCAGATAACTGAAAATTGGCAATTTATAAGCCCCGATAACCAGATTTTGCTGCCGCTAACCAATTAATGGCATCTTTGTTAGGTATGTTTTTGTGCCATAATTCTATTATCAGCACCGATAACTGGAAATCTACACGTTATGGTGCAGAAAATCTCCAATTTTTGGTACTAAGCAAGCGCGATCAACCCAGATTGACAATGACCCAGTCTGCCGATGAGCGGGGACTGCCCATAGATATATATATATATATATATATATATATATATATATATATATATATATATATATATATATCTATATATATATATATATATATATATATATATATATATATAATATATATATATATATATATATATATATATATATTAATTATATATATATATATATATATATATATATATATATATATATATATATATATATATATATATATATATATATATATATATATATATATATATATATAAGGGATTTTTGACGAAGGAAAAATCTATTTCTGGGTGATTGGCTCGTGTCGCCCTATGAAAGGATCCTGGAAAATATCATTCTTTCTAGGCAAAATTAATCTAAAATTACCAGAGAAAAACAAAATTAAGAAAATGTCAGTAAAACTGACTCGCTCACTCTTTAAAGAAGTGTCGGTATGAGAATCAGCGAGTGAGAACACTACCACGAGACATTCACCAATTAGACCTTCCAATCAGAATCCCCACAAGAGAGAGCTGATACCAACGGCGATGCGGCCGCTACTACTACTACTAGGGGACGCCACGGACAGCAGCGCCCCTAGCGGTCATCCTTAATCTAAGAAACATCTTGTCCTGCAGGGGGGGGGCAATCAATACAGGGTGGGTTTCATAGGGCGACACGAGCCAATCACCCAGAAATAGAGTTTTTCCTTCGTCAAAATCCCTTTTCTGGCTCAGCTCGTGTCGGCCTATGAAAGAGTACCAGAGAAACAGACAAGATGGGAAAAAAGGACAAATGAAAAACAGTTGTAAAATGAGGAATATAATATAAGTAAATCAGTTATTACAGTATATAAACTAAGTACTTAAGGCTAACTTATTTTAAACAATGACATAAAAGAAAGTTAGTAATGTAAAGTACTTAAAATTACAGTAAGCATAAGTAAAGTACAAAAATGCAGTGTAATTTAACAAAATAGATTTACTTAGATAACTTATTTACAAAATATACAAACACATTGTGTCCTACCCTAGCATAAAAATAAGGGTAGGTACACTGAAGTACATTATCAGTACATAGTGTGGATGTCCCTAGCAAAAAAAAATAAGGGACAATCCACTAATATGATCTCAGCGGCTTAAGGCTAGAATATCCGAGTAGCATGGCGATAGGGTGAGGCATGTTGGATGAGGTAGGTAGAGAGGAGACCTGGATCTATACTACGACTACTATACAGTATCAGGGGAAACAATGTTTCCCGCTGCTACTGCAGAAAATTTTAAAGATTCCAAGGACTTTAGATAATGACGTTTAAAGACTGTCGGAGATTTCCATCCAGTATACTTTTTAAGATCCTCAAAGTTCATATGTTGAAAGTAATTAATTGAGGTGGCTACTCCCCTGATGTCATGTGCTTTTGGAAATGAATCAGGATTGGCTTGTTTAATGAAGTAAAGGATTTGTTGCCTAATACCTTTTACTGATAAAGTACCACCTTTTTCTCTCATGAAGAGAGAACCTGAGGATCTTGAGGATGTACGAGATAGAAAGGCTCTTAAAGTTGATACTGGGCAGAGAGAAGGGTCTTGCGGAAGTGGGATGACTTTCCAAGGGGCCCACCTTGCAAGAGGATCCTCATTTTTAGCCAAAAAAACTACGATCCGGAGCAAGCAGAACTTCTCCTGAGGGGAGGAATTCCAAATGACCCGCATCTCTGGATAGAGCCGACAGTTCTGAAATTCTAGCTCCTGAAGCTAGGCTTAGTAAGAATAATGTCTTTCTAAGAAGCATAGTGAATGTACAAGACGAGTTGTCAGTATCTGATGCTAGTTTGAGGACATCATTTAAGAACCAGAGACTGCAGTAGGCCTTTGAGAAGGTCTAAGTCTAGCACAGGCTTTAGGGATAGACGTAAAATAAGATTCAGTCAGATCTATCTGGAAACCTAACTGAAAGAGCTTCTTCAAAGCCGATTTATGAGTAGTAATAGTGCTAGCTGCTAAACCTTTTTCAAACAAGGATCTGAAAAAGGATATAGCTAAATTAACTGTCATGGTTGTAGTGTTTGATTCTTCAGGAAGGATGCTAATTTGTTTTTTAACAGCTGAGTCATATTGGTCTAATAGTTGACTCTCTCTTATCTGATTCTAGGAAGAGGATGTTTTGTGGATCAATGTTAGCATCTTTATTAGCCGCAAACTTCATGAAGTCCATAAAGTTAGGGTCTGAAGAATTCCTGAGGAAGCGAACACAGTCCTCATTTGTACTGATTGTGACAGCTTGGGATTGGGAATCCGTTGAGGTCGGAGACCCAATTCCAGAAGCAGAGGATACCAGTTGCTCTTGGGCCAGTCTGGAGCAATCAGGGCTACGAGTCCCTTGAAAGTCCTCAGCTTGCTCAAGACTTTCAAGAGAAGATTCACTGGAGGAAAAACAAATTTTTCTCCACTGATTCCAATCTAACGACAGGGCGTCCGTGGCATAAGCCAGAGGGTCCAGGTTGGGGGCCACATAGCAAGGGAGCTTGTGGTTCGCTTGTGAGGCGAAGAGATCTACTTGGAGACCTGGGACTCTCCGGCATATCCACCGGAATGACCCGTCGTCTAGGGACCATTCTGATTCCAGAGGGACTGACCGGGACAAGGCGTCTGCTATCACATTTCTTACCCCCGCCAGGTGAGTGGCGGACAGATGCCATTTGTGTTTGTTTGCTAGGGCAAAGATGGCTATCATGACATGGTTCACATGCTTGGATTTGGACCCTCCTCTGTTGATGCAATGAACTACCACTGCACTGTCCAAAACTAGTCTTAGATGAGACTTTTTCGGGGAAGAAGTCTCTTCAGGGTAGAAATACTGCCATTGCTTCCAGAACGTTTATGTGGAGCTGGCGGAATTGAACTGACCAAGTCCCCTGAACCTGTTTGAACTGAGAATATCCCCCCCACCCGGACAGGGAGGCATCCGTGTGAATGGTTAACACTGGAAGGGGATATTGAAGGGGTACCCGCTTGGCCAAGTTCTTTACTTTTGTTCATGGACGGAGTTGATTGCGAAGGATCTGTGGAATTACTGACAACTTGTCTTGAGATTTGGCGTTTGCTCTCGATCGCCAAACTCGATTTATATCTTTCAGCCTTGCTTTCAGGAGGATATCTGCCACTGAAGCAAACTGAAGGGAACCTAGGATTCTTTCCTGGCTTCTCCTTGATGTTTGCTTGCATTTGAGAAAATGTCTGACAGACTTTGCTATCTCTTTCCGTTTGGCCACTGGAATTGACAGATTGTGGGAAGACAAATCCCATTGGATTCCTAGCCACTTAAAACGAGACTCCGGAGTAAGTCTGGATTACGTTTTGTTTATCTGGAACCCCAGATGTTCCAGAAATTGAACTACCTTTTTGGTGGCTTTGAGGCATTCCTCGACTGTTGGTGCCCAGATCAACCAATCGTCGAGGTATGCTGCTATCATTATTCCCTGAGTTCTCAATTGTTGCACAACTACTTCTGCTATTTTCGTGAATACCCTGGGGGCTACATTCAGACCGAAGGGCATCACTTTGAATGAGAATGTCTGATTTCCTAGCCTGAACCCTAGAATGGGCGGAAGTGTCTGGCTATAGGGATATGATAGTATGCGTCTGTAAGATCGATGGAGCATGTGACGGCTCCACGAGGAAGTAAGGTCCTTACTTGCGAGAGGGTAAGCATTTTGAACTTGTCGCAACGAATGAAAGAGTTTAGCCTTGACAAGTCTAAGATTACCCTTCTTTTTGTTGAGCCTTTCTTTGGCGCGCTGAATAAGCGACCTTGAAATTTTAGATGCTTGACTCTCGCAATAGCTCCTTTCTGAAGGAGTTCCTCCGCATAATCTGTCAATTCCTTTGATGGTACTTGGCGGAATGATTTGATTGGAGGGGGATCTTTGATCCAACTCCAACCCAATCCCTTGGACACTATGCTCTGTGCCCAATTGCTGAACCCCCACCTGTGACGGAAGAGGAACAGCCTCCCTCCTACCTGGGGAGCCTCATTGTTGATGGGCGGGTTGGCCACCACGCCCTCCTCTGAACTGCTTACTCCTTGCCGCCCTTCCTGTGCCACGCTGGCGAAAGTGGCCTCTCGCCTACCTCTCGGATTGCCTATTAAAGGGGAGGGTAAGCCTGACCTTCATACATAGGGTTGAAGGCCGGCGAGAGTGCGTAGGAGGTCGAGGGTTGTGACTGAGGAGACAGCAGGAGGATGGGCTGGGTCTGCTTGGATGTAGAAGGTTGTCCCTGTTGGGTAACCGGGACGGCCTGAACGAATTGCTGCTGTTGCTGGTATTTCTGGTAAGGCTGGAACCTTTTACCAGACTTCTTTGGTTTCTTACCAGCAGTGGGGGCGGATTCTTGCTTCCTCTTAGATGAGATACCCACCTAGCTCTAAGGCTCTGGTTGAGCCACTCCTAGCAGCCTCATGGTGTACCTCATTTACAGCGGACTCTGGGAAGAGATCCGCTCCCCACATGCTGGAAGCCAGGAGTCTATTAGGTTCGTGCCTAATAGTGCACTCCTGCAGAACGTGCTTTCGGCAATTCCTCCTAGCTTGGAAGAAGTCGAAAGCATTTGTCTGAACCGTCTGAAGCTGGGACTTGGCCAGAATCTTAAACAAAGGTTCCGTGCCATACGAGAGAGCAGCCATCTCTATGATAATCAGAGAATTGAGGGACCTGCCAAACCTAGTTCGAGCGTCGAACTCTGCCTGAATCAAGGAATCAGGCAGCCTTGGGAGCTTTTCGCCGAACTGGTCCATAGCACAGTCCGGTTTTGAGCTTACCAGCGTGAAGTGGCAGGCAAGTTCTCCCACAATTCGAAAGCTGGGAAGAGCGGAGAAGTAGACTCTGCTTCCCTCAGCTGTGGGCATGGGCTCATCCTTGAGGACTGCCTGAAGAGTCGTTTCTACTATTTTTGTAGCGAACGGAAGAGAAGCCTCCTCCTCCGTCGCAAAAATAGTAAAAGGACTCTTGAAAGCCTGGAGCTTGGTGTTGGTACACTCCCAGTCCTCAAGGCAGTGAACCCATTCGCGTTGAGCGTGATCTCTACTATAGAGAACGTTCTCCCTGGAGATCTTGTCCTCCCTAGTGACGCGCCGCTACGGTCAGCCTAGCATAACCAATGAAAGGCTGCGTCAATCCGGAGGATAAAACTCGAAGTCCTCAATCCTTCGAGTTCCACACTCCGGGACAGAGATCATACCATCTTTGAACGGAGCGTAAGCGGCTACTCTCCATGGGTTCTCCATGGAGAAAGCTGGTAGCGACTCATAAGGTGGAAGCTGGAGAATACCAGCACTTGCTACTGGGGAGATTGGAAGAGGAGCCTGAGCAAGCCCAGCTACTCGGTCCTCATTCTCTCTAACTCTGTTAGAGAGATCTTAGATGGACTGGCCCGACTGAGACAGAGTGCTCGACAGTTGTGCGTGAACATCTGCTCGAACTTTGTTTCCTAGGGCGGAGACTTGTGAGCCAACCATCTCACCTACCTGTTGCATCACCACTGCTGAGAAAGCAGTGGGATCAAAGGTGCTAGGTCCCGCTACTCCAACCGGCGTTGCCGGAGTGGATGCGGTGGAGGCCGGAGAAGGCATTGGCTCGGCGGGAGCGCGAGCCTTCTCCCCTTAGAAGACTTGCTTCTAGAGCTCTTTGAATATGAAGAGCTCGGCTTAGCCTTCACCGCGTCAGCATAGGAAGTCGAAGACTTCTTAGCTGAAGAAGACGACGACGACTTTTTAGAAGTCGTCTTAACAAAGGTCTTCGGTTCTCTCTGTCCCTTCACCTTTGGGGGTACAGAGAGAGCGGGAGAGCGGGTAGGGATCTCAGATCCCAAAAAGCCTTGGAAAGAAGCAGTAGAAGAAGGGACAGGAGAAGATCCAGGAGCGCCCAAGGAAAGACCTTGGGCACCCGACACACCTACCTCAACCAACAAATCCTCAGCACCTACCGCCATAGGCTCAATATTAAGGTCCAAGGTTGCGACGTCCGGGACCGTCTCTTGCGTGGCCACGACCGCCAAACTGCTGCATCTCCTGCTGGATGGAGGCTATGAGAGGGGCTGAGGATATGGGGTCAACATACCCTGTTGACTTGCCACCGGGGAAGATCTGAACGGCCAGCTTCTTGTCCAATATGTAAGGCTGGCCTTTGGCGGCGTTCTTCCCAGAAGCCGCCCACCACGCTTTCAGGGTTGCTAGGG
>NC_061102.1:30646258-30741258 GCF_015104395.2 Macrobrachium nipponense | reverse complement strand
AACCTTTAAGCATATCCATTAATTAATGTGATAGTACATGTTTCAGATGGAGGCAAACTTCTGTTTGATGCAAATATACCCCATCAACATTTATTTTTCTAGTAATAACCTAACAGGAAAGGATGATGAGTTGACAACATGCAATTTCTATGTGAACTCTAAATTCCCTCTCAATTTCTTTTTAATGCTTACATCTAATACATTTACTTGTCTTGTAACTACTAAGGAATTCATTTCTTCTTCAAAAACTACAATTTGACAACTTTTCCATCCTTATCCATACACCTTTGATGTAATTCTACCAAAAATGACAAATTTTCTAAGACAACTTATATTTTTCATAGCTACAAACCTAAGTCTTAACAATAGGATAATTTTTAGCGCCTAGCTGGATCCAGTCAAAAAGCAGATGAAAGCAAGGAATCTTGTGATGTCTGGCAACGCATGCGTGGATCGGGTGAAGAGTGGTCAAGGACCACGCACCTATGCCACCATGTCAGTCTTTCCCAACTCAGGATGTCTTAACAAACAGAGGGGCGGCTAGAGGCAGCTAGTATAATGTTAAGACCTAAGGTTTGTAGCTTAAAAATACAAATTGTCTTAGAAAATCTGTAATTTGTTCACGCACGAACAAACCTTTGGTCTTAACATTAGGATAGACTCATACTTGGAGGGAGGTACAAGACATCCTAAACCGGCTGGGGGCCTACCCACTAGTCCAGCTTCCAGAAGAAATGACTTTTGGAGAGGGACTGAAGCCCGTTGAGAAGCTAGATAAATTGATATCTAACCACTCAGACCCTGAGTGACATACAACGATATATGGGAGAATCATTGTATAGGGAATCAAACCAAAAACCCGGTTTGTACTACTCCCAACTCCTCCTTGCCAAGGAGTAGAGAATATGCTACCGAATAGAGGGTTTAATATTTGTATGTTAAGCGACCACACTATCGGTATGACTACCTTACCCACCTGTATCAGACCAGTCCAGTGAATGACGTGTCTATTCCTTAACCTGCCCAAAGGAAGAAGGAAAGGTACAAGAGAAAGAAGGAGACCAGCCAACTCACTCATTCTCTCAGTCACACAATCATCTTAGGTAAGATAAAAAGTACCCTGTTTAGGGCAACTATGAATTACACAACCTGTTGGGCAGCCACCACAGGACCCAGGGAAAAAGTTTCCGTAGATCTGTGGGCAACATCCTTACAATAGAAAGAGGTGAACGTGGACTGGCGTAACCAAGTACCAGCGCTCAGCACTCTATGTACAGCCAAGTTCTTTTTGAAAGCCAGAGTGGGACCAATACCCTAACGTCATGTGCTCTAGCCTGCACAGACGTGGTGGTGGAATCATCAAGAGTCAAATATGCCTGTCTGATGGCTTCCCGTAACCAAAAAGAGATAGTATTCTTAGACACCTCTTTCTTCGTACGGGCTGTGCTAACAAAAAGTCTGCGGCAGCCTGGTCTAAGGTGCAGAGTTCTTTTCAAGATAGCAATGCAGGGCCAGGACAGGGCACAACAAAAGCTCTTGAGCATCACCAACCACAAAGTTGTTCAGTGATGGAATGGAAAACGAAGTGAACCTGTCATCGTGCACAGAGGGATTTTGGGTCTTGGCCATGAATTCTGGGACAAATTCGAAGGACATCGACCCCCAACCTGGTGTGCTTCACCTCATAGCTTAGACCGTGGAGCTCTCCTACCCTCTTGGAAGATGCCAAGGCCAGAAGGAAAACTGTCTTAAGCGTCAAGTTCCTGTCAGATGAGCGACGCAAGGGCTCATATGGGCTCTTATCGAAGCTCTTGAGAACCAAGGAAACATCCCATGTTGGAGGCTTGAGATCCCTAGGAGAACTTGACTGCTCAAACCACTTAACTAGGAAGATAAGTTCCCCAGAAGAGATGTCGATACCCACAAGGCGTAGCACCAAACTCAGGGCTGCCCTGTAGCCTCTAATGGCAGAAACAGACAAACGTTTCTCATCTCTGAGGAAGGTTAAAAACTCTGCTTATTCACTGAATAGAGGTTGCGAGTGGAGAAAAGCCCTGTTTACGACACCAATCACAGTAGATCGCCCATTTTCCTCGGTAAACCACGGAGGTCGACCTTCTGAGACTGCTGGACATATGCCCTGCTGTTCTCTGAGAAAAGCCTCTTGCTCAGAGGAGATACTTGATAGCCTCCAACCATGAAGAGACAGGGATTCTACTAACTGGTGGAACCTTTCCGCATGCGGCTGACACAGATGTCACCAAGGGGGAATTTCCCTCAGAACCTCTAACAACAACGACAGCAGATCTGGGAACCATTCCGCCTGAGGCCACAGCGGGGCTACCAACGTCATCCTGAGACTCTGTGAACTCATTAGCCTGTTCAGAACTTGACAGATCAAACAAAACGGAGGGAAGGCATACACATCCAGGTTGTCCCAGGGATGTTGGAATGCGTCCTCTGCTAACACTAAAGGATCTGGAACCACAGAACAGAATATTTCCAGCTTCCTGTTGAGGCAAGTCGCAAAAAGGTCCAGCATGGGTCTCCCCCAAACCTAGAAGAGCTTGTCTGCTACCACTTGATGAAGGGACCACTCTGTGCCTAGGATCTGATCCCGACGACTGAGTTTGTCTGCGACCACATTCCATTTGCCTGGGATATATCTGACTGAGAGCTCTACCGAATTGCTGACCGCCCACTGGTGAACCTCGATGGTCAAAGCGTGAAGTTGACGAGAAACCAGGTCTCCCTGTTTGTTCACATAGGCTACCACCGTGGTGTTGTCCGACGTGAGAACGACAGAATGACCTTCTACCTTCTCCTGAAACTCCTTCAGACCCAGGAAGGCTGCCTTCAACAAAGACATTGATATGTTGCTGTTTGTCCTCCAAACTCCAAATGCCTGAAGCGATGAGGCCACCTAAATGAGCCTCCCAACTTGCAAGGGAGGCGTCTGAGAACAGAAGGAAGTCCAGTGGAAGAGAACGCAGAGGGACACCCTTCAAAAGATTCCGGTCGGCAACCACCAATGAAGGTCTTCTCTCACTTCCAGAAACAGAGCAACCTTTAACAGGGGGCGAGTCCCCCACTGGAGACCAGAATTCTCCCAGTCTCCATTGCAGAGACTGAAGATGAAGACGGCCATGAGGGACCAGCTTCTCCAGGGAAGACAACACTCCCAGAAGAACCTGCCACTGATGAGCTGACTGATGTAGTTCTGACAGGAAGTTGCGCGCCACCACTCACAACCTCTCCAATCTCTGATCTGATTAGAAAACTTTTGCTACTGTCATATTGATGACCATGCCCAGGTAGAGAATCCTTTGACTGGGTATGAGGTTCGACTTTTCCTGGTTGGCTACGATGCCCAGTTCCAGACAGAACTGAAGTAGACGATCCCTGTCCTGCAGCAGCTTTTCCCTGGAAACTGTCAAGACCAACCAGTCGTCGAAGTACCTCAGCAAACAGATCCCCTGAGCATGGGCTCAACTTGACACGAGAGAGAAGACCCTTGTGAACACTTGAGGGGCTGTTGAACTCGAAGACCTTGTCCCCAAGAGAGAAGCGAAGGAACTTCCTGGACGTCGGATGAATAGGGATTTGGAAGCATGCGTCCTTCAAGCCTATCGACAGAATGAAGTTGCCTTCCCTCATGGCTGCCAACACCGAATGCGACACCTTGGGCACCAAGATGTGACTGTAAAACCCCGAAGACGAACGCACCACTTCCTCTATTGCATCCTTGTCCTGCATCTTCTGCACTTCCTCCCGAAAAGCCAAGAACTTCAGAGAATCTGGAGGATATGCCTTCCTGAGCTGCGGCTCGTCCGACAGAGGAGGAGAGAAGTCGAATGGTAGTAGGTACCCCACCCGAAGGACATCTACCACCTACTTCTCCGCCCCATAACTCTGCCACTTGGCCCAATGGCCTGCCAGGCACAGGAGAAGGAGTGGTGCCTAACCTACTGACGGCCCCCTTTACCTCTGCTCCTTGGGCCACTTTTTGGCTTAGAGGAACGACAGCAAAAGGGACATTAGTCCTCTGACCTAGGCTGAGTCGAACAGGAAGGCCCTGCCGAAATTGAACTCCTCGACGGCCTACCAGGTGACGATCTTCTTGACTGCTGCTGGACATGGGGAGGAGGAGGAGCCAGACGTCTCCGAGGACGAGACTCCGACTTGGACATGGCCTAGTGCACCAGTCTGTCTTGGTGTCAGCCCGGCGCCGGTCTATCGCATTTTCGAGCTTGGTCTGAGTAAACAAAAATTGGGACTCCAACAGATCTCTATTTCTCAATGCCAGCAAGGGCTCTGTGTCAACTGATATCTCCATCCTAGATAAAGCCACGTCTCTCTAATCAGAAGAAGGTTACCTCATAAATTAACACAGAGGTGAGCCATACATGAAAACACCTTGCCTTCGGACTGCAACAGACTGGCAAGTGAGGATGCACTCACCAACCCTTCTGGGGACCTGTCAGAAGCTATCTTGGCAATGACCACAGACCAGAAGTCCAGCCAAGAAACCATCTGCAACATGGAGGCTGCCGTAGATTCCAACGCTGAGGCATCTTGTAGAGACAAGGACGGAGCCACCGACCTCACCTGCTCCAAAGTCAATCCCAGCTTCAGGCCAATGACGTCTGGGTAAAGATGGCATAACATCAAAATGCAGAGTTCGTAGCATAGTACTTTCTATGTCTCGTGAGAGGCAGGGGTAGTAGCTTGGCAGAGCCCTTAGAGCGAACCGTCCTGGTCCGAAACAGAGGCGTTAACTTTATGCAAGACCGACTGGACGTGCCCCGACAAGGGAAGTTGATGAGATGATTCGGGATCCTGCGTAGCTCCCACCAAGGCTTCCAAGCAGGAAGGAGTGTAAGATGACTGAGCCTGAGTCCTACTTTCCAAATTATTGAATCCACGAATGAGATCAAGAACTTTCAAAAAGGAAGACAAAAACTCTTGTGTGCCTCCCTCCTCCTGCTCTGGCAATGGAGACCGACAACGAGAAGAATGTGTAGGCTCCTCTAAGGCACCTTCCTCATTAAAATTAACGGAAGGATCAGCAGCCAAACAGCCCGAAACACCAACTAACCTGTCTGGGCTGGGTCCATGCGCCAGCTCCCGAGACGAACCCACTACAACACTAGGAACATCCCTACGCACGCCTTTAACAGATGACTTATTAACCCAATAACCGTTTTCTATGGGAAGCAGGTTTGGTGCCCCAGCTGTCAGCTAAGAGTGCGGGCAGCAAAAATTTACGCTAGCCAGATTGTCAGCAAAAAGTAAAAAACACAACATGGCAACTGCCCTCCCGTGTGCGCTATCTTTTAAATGCAAGGGGGCTACATTAGCTTATTTTCAGTTTCTGTATCTTATTCCATATATTTCAACTCATATAAGTGCAGTAACATACATACGGCGGTTCCCTTTAACCAATGTCACATATTTATATGTCTGGTCTTTCCAGCCATGAAATAATAATAATAATAATTCATCCCTTGGGTATAGGATTATCATTCTCTTAGACCAGACACACGTGCATTGTTTCAAGTAAGGAAGTTTATTCGTTGTACATAAAACCCTTTTCTTTTGTAGTTCTAGAATTTATAAATAATAGGATACAACAATTGGCCATTCGAATTATTGTTAAAACTAATCATCAGATTTTTCTTTGACAAGCCATGATAATAGTATGTAATAAAGTTGGTTCGAAAAGATCTCGCACATTGCAGTCCGTATAATCCAGTCTTTGGGCTAAAGCTAGTTTTGTTATGAATTCTACATCATCCACGATGCATGACCGTTTTGGACGGAAAAAAATAAAATAAAAGTAAACTGTATAGAATTTCTAAGTGATATATATATAGATAGATAGATAGAGATAGATAGATAGAGAGAGATAGATAGATAGAGATAGATAGATAGATAGATAGATAGATAGATAGATAGAGATAGATATAGATAGATAGATAATATATATATATATATATATATATATATATAGATATATATATATATATATATATATATATATGGCAGGTAAAAATGTTCTGTAACAACAGAATTCCATCTAATAAAAGGAGCCCATAAAAAACACCAAAAATGTAGAGAGAAAAGTACTATATTTCAGAGACTGCTGTCTCTCTCTTCAGGTATATGAATCATATACCTGAAGAGAGAGACAGCAGTCTCTGAAATATAGTACTTTTCTCTCTACATTTTGGTGTTTTTATGGGCTCCTTTTATTAGATATATATATATATATATATATATATATATATATATATAATATATCAGAGAGAGAGGCATATCCAAGGTAATGATCAGTTGTTGTTTTTTGTTGTCATCTCTTCGTTCCTTCCACCTGCATCGAGTTTGGTGGGTGGAACCATTCGAACATAAGTAAGAGAGTGGTGCCTCGGATTATCCCTAGTCTTTTGACCTATTCAAATTCCTTGTTTCATGAGCAATGGCGGATTTAGTGATCTCCCTTTTGTACAGGCAAACGAATTTTACTTTCCCCGTGACATTTGACCGTCGACAAGGGAATTCCGAACTGGCCATCATCAATGAAAGAAGGAACTGGAATCTTTGAAAAGGACTCGTTATAATTCCAAACCCTCATACCAAGCGCATCAAATTCGTCACGGGTGGGAGGTAACGGGAGCTGTAAACAAAAATAACCAATCATTTCGTTCAATATCAACTAAGGTGCTATCGTACAAATTTCTGTATTCGCCAGTTATCCCTATCATAGTCAAACCAAAATGACCATGCACATGTAGTGCGTTTTAGACATTGCCTCTTTTCCCGGATTTGATTCATAAAACCTTGACCTAAGCTTGAATGTCGTGTAGATGCAGCACCACCCTGCCACACCTTTCCATGCTAGGTTCTGGTATCTAACCGTGAAGACGTAAAATTGACTGAAATATGAAGAATTGAAATCATTTAGTAAACTGCTTTGATAAAAAAAGTAGAGTGAAGATAATCTAGTTTATAATAACCTAAATAAATCATACTAACTCCCAATGTCTAGCCCAGACTCACCGATGAAAATAAATGAAACAGTGCGATAAGAAAAAAAAACTGTTATTGGTTCCTCAAGTGATGGCAGATTAACTCGGCCTTGTCCCGGAACGGCCTTTTTCTTCTGGATAGCCCTGGGGAGGATAAGTAGATGATTTTATGACCGGATTAAAGAACCCCGAATTGTGGGTAGAAGTTTGGAAGCGTAGCTAATGACACCCATATTGTGTACAGTGTTTCTGTGTGCACTCTAAGTCAAATTATATACATGACACTCATCATACTCATATATATATATATATATTATATATATATATATATATATATATATATATATATATTGTTCTTCTTCTGTAGTGTTGTTAGTTCTCTAACATTATTTTTTATCATTGTCAAAATTGTTAGGTTCGAATTTCTGTATATGGCATCAGTGTTCAAAGGAGCGTAAAGCAGAATACAAAGAAAAGTTTTCTCTCTCTCTCTCTCTCTCTCACTCTCTCTCTTTACACGACTTAGACTCAGAGGTAATTTGATTAAGAAAATGGTGATAGAGATAATTTCATCATCTGTTTTTATAGATTTTCCTTTATCGTTGTAATGAAACTGCCACCGTTGTCAAATACGAAATCTTAGGACCGGAAATTACTGGCAACCCTTTCCGAATCATTACACATATTCATACTTTATTGTATTTACCGTGTTTACCCTCTGTTTTCGTTTTCATCACTATAACTGTCGGATGAATTTTCAGCAACGTTTGTTGTGTAAGAATTTTGTACATAACTTTCATTTAGAATATGGTACTGGTGCATTGTTTCATAAATGAAAGTTTGCGCGTTCTACATCTAACATCTTGTTCTGTAACGTTCCAGTACATTTCTTTTTTTTATTTTAGTGGGAAAAATGTCAATAAATTACAATTACGTACTTATCGTTTTTCATTTGCGCTAGAGCTGGAATGGAAACAGAAGAAAACAACCCACGACCGATGGTAAGTTGGCTTAGAAGGATTATAGCCCCTCTACCCCTTGCATTGAAAGACCAAAATTCCGTGTAAATGAACGACCAGCCAGCAGCATGTTGTCTCGCTACATAGCGACTCCGCCAAGTGAATGGCGAATTCCCGCATTAGATATAAAAAATCAGGAAAATTATGATAAAAGGGGTTCGGGAGGAAGTGTTTTTGTTTGGATAAGGTCGACAACACTTCCTCGGACATAGAGAGAATACATTAGGGAGGATTTACCTCAAAAGAAAGGCAGGAAAAATCAATCATATATATACGTACTAAACGTCATGTTGAAAACATCCGCTCCCCATATATATACGTACTAAACGGCTCAGGTAGCGTTGGCGTGCTACGTATATATACGTACTAAACGGTTAAAGGGTTAACATGTCCATGAATGGTCACGGGCGTGGCAGACATACGAACGTGAGTTGGAAAGGAATCCCAAACACTCAAGATCGAAGGAGAATCCCCAGAGTCGAACTCTTGGAACCACCAGGGAGAGGGGCAGGAAAACACTCCTGCTGCACCAACTCAACACTCACCATCTTCAACCTCTTGACAGGAGCCTTAAGATCCTTATGGCGACGAATAGGCCCTTGATTAGTAGGAGCACTTGCATCATGTGCACGGACAGGGGAGGTTGCAACACGCTCGCGATGTGCACGGACGGGGAGGTTGCAACAAGCTGGCGATTCAATGCAGAGGACGAAGCAGCCACTGCAGATTGCACAAGGGGAGATACACTAACACTTTCCGAAACACCAACACTCTCGAGCACACGTCCGCATTGTTATTCCTCCATAGGCGAAGAAAGAGCAAAGTCCTTAGCCTTCCAATGCTTGATACGCCGACGTGGTGTAGAGGGGGAGGAGGGAGAGGAAGACAGCACTGGTTTCTTACGCAATCTCTTTGCAGGAGGCGGGGACGATGCAACACATTTCCTTCCAGTTCTCCCAGCCGACAAGGCAGCCAACTTATCATCCAAAACAAAGTCCAACCTCCTAAGCACCGCCTGGCTTATAACCTCAGACTGATCTGCAAGAGAAGGCTCCGATGGCATGAAAGGAAGGGAGATGCAGCGAACTGGGTGGCAGAGATGACGTCACGGATGAGAGAGGCAGTGCAAAGGAGACGACTGGGAGTGACGTCATCGATGGAAGCGACGTCACAAGTGGTGATGATGTCATGGCTTCTCCTCGGTCTGAGGGGAAGCAGACGCCACTGGCTGAGGAATATACAATGACTAATTCCATGACGTCATCAATGGGGCTGATGCCACAGCTTCCCTCCGACTCGAAGAAGCGGCAACAGTCACTGGCGGAGCAATACAAAATGGCTGACCTCAGCTACCCACGAAGGCCGAGGGACCCCCTAGCCCAAGTGTCTTCCAAGTCGCTGCCATCTTGGACGCCTCCGACTCTGGATTAAATGAGAATGATGAAAAAGCCTCCCCCTTCCCGGAAATCAAATTAACTCCCGATGAAGAAGCGGTGACATTACAAAAATCATCCTGGGGGCCTCCCGATACTTCCGGCGACAAATCAATGGAAGAAATGGAAGGAGACACAGGCACAACACTACTATGGGGGTGAATACTGCAGGAGACGAAGCATCTGGAAGAGGCGAAAAAGCTTCCCATGAAGGAAGAGTCGAAACCCTTCAATGCTCTCTCTTGCTATAAAACGACTTTCACTGCTCTTTAGGCCATGCCCGGCATTCCATGCAAGAATTTGTTATAGTACAAAAATTAGAACGACACCTGCTACATGAGGCATGGGGATCGGTCGCTGCCGAAGCCAAAAAACGAGAACACTGAAAACCTGGAATTCCTTGGCACACATGTTGACGAGGCTGAGAAGGAGCAGAAGAAGCCATAATATCAGCCACACACACTAAACACAAAAGAAATGGGCAATGAACCGGGTAAAGGCCGAGAGAGGTCAACCACAACTCTCGCCCAGGCGGTTAAAGAAAAGACTGATGCGGTGGCATAAGTGCGTGGTCCTTGACCACTCTTTACCCGATCTACACATGTGTTGCCAGATATCACAAGATTCCTTGCTTTCATCTGCTTTTTAACCAGATCCAGATAGGCGCTAGAAATTATCCTATTGTTAAGACTGAAGGTTTGTTCGCAAATGAACAATATAGAAATATATGCTGAAACTGACAAAAATGTCATCTTAAACTTCATAATTGAACTCATATAAATATATTGTCTTAAATACTGCAATGATTACCCACTAATAATACAGCTACTATGAAGGGCTTACCGCATATGCTGAATATGATTATCTATAAATGTAAGCAGTGATTACCAAGACCATAATTTACAGAATATTAAAAACAGTACGGTTCTAAGTAAATAAAATTGACCTAACTAAATCTGAAATTTATAATTTTCACCATATCTAAGGAATGATATTCTGAACTGCATTTGAGTGGGTAAGTTGGAGCATATATTTATATGGCCAAAACAAATGAAAGTATGAACAAATGCTACAGCAAAGGACAAATTGTTGAATACATAGACGAAAGACATCTCACCAAGTAAAATGGTTTACTGCCAGACATGTGAAAACATTGTTAACATATACAGGCAGCCCCCAGGTTACGACGGTCTCGGCTAACGGCGTTCCGAGGTTACAACGCTTTTCAATTATATTCATCAGAAATTATTTTCAGGGTTACGACACATGTTCCAGGGTTACGAAGCATGCTCCAGAGTTACAACGCCTACAAACGCTGATCTGGCAGATGAAATATGACACCAAAAGAGCAAAATAATCAATATTTAGTTTTTTTATGAAAAATGCAATAAGAATGCAGTGTACATAGTTTTGAATGCACCCAAAGCATTAAAAGTAAGGTTTTCTTAGGATTTTTGACGATGTTCCAGCTTACGATGATTTTCGGCTTACGATGCGTCTCAAGAACGGAACCCCCATCGTAACCCGGGGACTGCCTATATTCATAGTACTACTGTCCTTGACAAGCATCTTAATTACTAGATCTTACAATAATCATAAAAATAAAGACTTCTTACAATACATTATAATTTTCAGAGTCAATGGGACTTCAAACATCTTAACAAAGAATTAAATTGTCAGATTTATATATATATATATATATAGTATATATAGTATCTATATCTATATATAGGTATATATATATATATATATGTGAATACTATATATATATATACAAATATATATATATCTATATATGATTATATTATATATATATATATAGATATATACATACATATATATATATATATATATGATCTATATATATATATAGGATTAATAAGATATAATAGATATCTATAGATATAGATATATATATATAGATATATATATATATATATATATAATACATACATCAGGAGATATAGAGATATATATAGTATATATATATATATATATAACAGATATATATAGATATATAGATATATATAATATATAATATATATATATATATATTAGATGATATATATTCCATCAAATATTCAATTCAAACATTTCACAACTTCATTTTAAGGCTTCATGGAAGGTTCCTCTGGCTCCTTTGCTCCTCTGAAGGAGATCTGCTGCTTGCTAACATCATTCAATATCGTATCAACTTGGGCAAAATCTATCTAATAATGGAGAATGATAGTCCTTGATGGTCTAAACAAACCAATTTGAAATCAATTCATAAAATTCCAATTATAATGCTTAACAATATAAGAAAATTTTATGCTGGGGACAAGTGCATACACCTTCAACTGTCCAGTCACATCAGAATGGGTCTGTGAAAGTAAAGCTTTCTTTCAAACATCAAAATGTGCTGCAAATGCTTTGTATGTGAAAATAAACACCTATTACCAGATGGCCAATATAAAACAAAAACATCAATTTATCCTTTTAAAGCTTTTTGACAAATACAATTTATAAAAAACATGGTGTAGAACCAAGGGCACAGTCTTTCATTACAAAGATGGCATTACGTATTAGCTTTCGTGAGGTAATCAATAACCTTTACCTACCATGCAACTGCTTTTGAAACTGTAAACACAGCCTACTGTTACATAATATTTCTTTATTATTCAAAAGCACTGCATCTTACAGATTGATATTATGCATTCTTGACTCAACCTAATGGCCAGGTTTGCTCAACTCACATGATCCCAAAAAGCACATAAGAGAGATTTATATAAATATATTTTGCAAATGCAGCAAGGTTACTGAGCATGTAAGATAAAATTCAATACTGCAGAACATGTATGAATTGTATTTCATGACTGCTTAAGAAACAATTTTAATTCGATCATGAAAATCTTGGCCTATTTTATATCTACAAAAGCACAAACATATTGTAAACAGACAAGGAAGGATATCTTAAATATAGGGGTTAACCTAAATTTATAATATAATTTACGCTTAATGATTAACGATTATGCTTTAATGGGGTCAAACTTAAATTACTGTGCACTCAGCCCTTGTAAGCAAATTTCAAGCTGTCTATATTACTGACTTTACATGTATTAGCCAGAGCATCACATTGTACAGGAAGAAATACACAGACATTCGCACAAAATTTTTCTAGCCGCCTACAAGGCTCAGACATTACATAATATACATATATATATATATATATATATATATATATATATATATATATATATATATATATATATACATAATATGGATTAAAGGACATTTAATGGAACTCAAAACTGACATGACACACTGCATAAGTTATAGGACTGGTCACTGTGAAATGCGGCAAGGAAAGACGCAAGGCTTTATGAAGTGACACAAAAATGGTATGTTTGCCAATTTTACCGAGAGGATTCTAGTCAAGTATTTATAAGACAGAAAGATTTACCCTTGCATTTAAACCAGAAGCTAATAATCATCACATATGCCTGTGGTATTCATTCATATAATGAAGTCACGTGCATCTACTGTTATTAATTAAGGACACACACACGCATACATATATAATACTAAAAGGATGGAAAAAAGCCAGCGTAGTATCATCTTTCTATTTTCCAAATTTTTTAGACTTTGAGTCTCATCTTCAGGGCTGTAAAATATACAAAATATACAAATTAAAATAAGACAGTATATATATCGGTTATAAAAGTGAAAAATCATAAAGCTTAAATAGCCTAAAATAAAAAAAATAGTGAAGAATGCTTAAATCAGTACCTATCTCTATTGGAGTTAAAAACTGAGAGACGTTCTCTCGTTTGGAAAGGAGGACGTCAACTATGCTATAAAGAAAACTGCGGAAGAGCTACCATTTATTGGGGGCACAAGTTGTTTAATTGTTAACGATTCCAAATCATTAACAATTAAACAGCTTGTCCCCCCATTAAATGGCCAGACCTCTTCCACAGTTTTGTTTATAGTTGACATCCTCCTTTCCAAACAAGAGAACATCACTCAGTTTTTAACTCCAACAGAGATAGGTACAGATTTAAACCTTCTTCATTTTCTATTTTATTTTTTTAGACTATTTAAGTTTTATGATCTTTCACTTTTAAAACTGATATTCATACTACTGAGTCTTGTTTTAATTTGTATATTTTGTATATTTTACAACCCTGAAGATGAGACTCAAAGTCTCGAAAATGTGGAAAATTAAAAGATTATGCTACGCTGCCTTTTTTCCGTACTATTTGTATTGAATCTACGTCATTCCAGAAGCCCCAACCTTCCTCTGTGTGTGTGTGTGTGTGTGTATATATATATATATATATATAGATATATATATATATATATATATATATATATATATATATATATATATATATATATATGAGAGAGAGAGAGAGAAGAGAGCGAGAGAGAGAGATAGAGAGAGAGAAATATAGAGAGAGAGAGAGGAGATGAGAGAGAGAAGAGAGAGGAGAAGAGAGAGATATGTGCATACTAAAATGTTAAAAAACATATACTCCTAACTGAAAATTTACATATGACAGTCTTATATATTGTATGGGAACTGTGTAAATGACATCTTGTACAGCGCTTGTAGGTAGCAATCTTCACCAACATCAGTACGTATATACATATACTAATGGTTTTTTGCTAGGCAATGATTTTGGAAGAGATGTATTTAACAAAAAATCTTTGAAACTGAATGAGAAGTGATAGGTACAGGCTATGTTACATTAAAAACAACATGGTGCTAACCAACACGCAATACCGTATGTGTTAGCAGAGGGATATTTTGATTGCTCAAGTCTAGACAGCACTATAGGGTCTTCATTACACATTAGAACTAACCTTTTACCAGAAGAGCTAATTTTTTCCTTTGATACATTTCACAATGACCAACATGGCAATTAAATCATAACATATATAGTATTTACCATTTCTTTTATGGAGCCTTCAATCCATTTATATATATATATATATATATATATATATAGTAGATATATAATATATGTATATATATATATATATATATATATATATATATATATATAATATAGTATCTATAGATATATCTACATATATATACATATACGTATATATATATATATATATATATTATATATATATATATATATATATATATTATATATATATATATATATATTCATACACACACACATATATATAATATTTATATATATATATATATATATATATATATATATTATATCGTACATATATATATAGATATATACATTAATATATTACATATATATAGTATTTATTACCATTTATATATATATATATATTATATATATACATATATATATTATATATATATGATATTTATAATTAATATATATATATATATATATATATATATATATATATATATATATATATATAGTATATTAATTTATTATATATATTATATATAATAATATATATAATTATATTATATATATATATTCATACACCATTCTGTACATATACATATACTGTATATATGAATGTGTAATATATTTTATAATTTTCTTTTATAATCATACTCAGCATTACCACAGCTGGCACATGGCTACCAAGTTACTAGTACGTACTCAAATTTTGGACATATACTGTTAGATACTTATAAAGGACCAAAATGACATATACTTTTGATTCTTAGTTTTTGCAATCCTATAAAACTGTAAATAAGAGTAAATGCCAACATCTTGAATTTCAGATTTTAACACAAAATTGAACATACCCATGAGAAGGGAAAAGTTGGATATGCTAAGTACCTGCTGAAACATACTACTACAGTGTCACAAGATGAGGTGGAATTCAGGATTAATGTTACTCCTCAAACAAGAATTAAGTGATATATAATATTGTCTTCATACTACTGACTTATTCTATGCAAGAGGTCATAGGTGTATGGTATGGTGTTTTTACGTTGCATGGAACCAGTGGTTATTCAGCAACGGGACCAATGGCTTTACATGACTTCTGAATCATTTCGAGAGTGAACTTCTATCACCAGAAATACACATGTCTAACGCCTCAATGGAATGCCCAAGAATTGAACTCGCGGCCAACGAGGTGGCAGGTCAAGACCATACTGATCACGCCACTGAGGCACTCAAGGTCATAGGGAATACTATTGTGGGATAGCACAAAGTGATATCTAACCTACCATGAAAAGCTGGAGCTGCCTATTAAGATGAAGGTTATAAATAATAAAGACAGGAGATGAGGGAAATACACACCTTGGTTTCAAAGCAAACTAATCAACCAGAGAAAGAAACTAGGTATATTGGAACTGGTGGTCTGCACTCACACACTAATTAAAAGATGACTAGCTTCTCAAAGGACACGGAACTTGCTTCTCTCTTTTATAAAATTCAACTCAAAACAAAGTACTAGCACATAAAGAAGAGACACCACAAGACCATTCCGATAGTGAGCAAATAATATAATTATGTACAGTATCAGGCTTGGTTGTTACCCAAGTGAACAGCCTCGGATTTTAACTCGACAGAAAACAAACTAAGCATAAAAGCAATTCAAAACTGAGTGATATTCCAAAAGGGATGAATAAAGCCATTACAGTGGACCCCCATATTTGCTGGGGATGCGTACCAGACCCCCGCGAATGGCTAGAATCTGCGAATAGTTGGAACCCCTATAAAAACACTTAAACTGCCTATCTTGCTAGTTAAAACTAAAGATAAACCCACTAAAAATGTTTATACCTCGTTTTTAAATAGTTTTATCACAAAAAGTGTATTTTATGATGAAATTGAAAGGAAAATAAAGTAATGTGTGGATATTTTATGTAGAAAAATACTTTAAATAAGCCAATTTCCCGCGAAAAATACCCGTAGAGGAATCCGTGAATATGTGAATCCACGAATACAGGGGGTTGACTGTATACATTTCCAATAAGTATACTACAAAATCAGAATAAAATTTATATTTTTCAAAGAGTTTATGTATATCAAACAACTTCAAAAATGGCTTGAAGTATTATGAACTAAAATATTGGTAAGAGAATATTGGTAAGAGGTGTGGGTTTTCATTACCACTGCAGATATTGAAATAATTTGAAAAGGATGTACGGAAAGAGATAAGCAGATAATACATCTTGTACGCACTGAACATAAATAAAAGGTCTAGAAAAATTATTCCTTATTATTATTATTATGGAACATAACTAAGTTATGGGCTTCCCATTCAGATATGGTTTCAAAAACACAGCTGTGAGGAAGAATGACCCCCCCAAGAAAGTGTGTGAACAACAGAGTTGTTGGATACTAAGACAGAAGATTCAATGCTAGTTAACCCTAGACAAGGGTAGGTATAGAAGAAAAGAAAACCAATTCATATTACAGTACATGAATTAAATGAAACTCATTTTAATACCATCCTGCATTATTATACAGTGTAATGAACCTTTATAAGAGACAAGTGAACACTAATGAAAGTATAGAGAGAACTAGAATACAACCAGATATACAAACATTTGATGGCATTTGAAGAAGAATAAAATATTGTCAAGCCACATTTGCATTTGAAGAAGAATAAAATATTGTCAAGCCACATTTAAGAATTTTCAAAAGCTTTGGAAACAACAATTGAATGAAGACCTTTCATAAATACATATCAGTGAATGAAAAATACAGCCAGAGAACCATACACTAACCATCTTCAAAGTTTTGACTTCGTGACAAAAAGTATTACAAAGTCACTAGTATTATTATACATCTAAAAAGAGCTAATTTATTGAAGTCCATGACTTTGAGCCCTGAAGGGAGTGCTTTTAAGCATTTTCTCACAAACACTTTTTGAGAAAACCTCTTATATTTTTTTATTTGAGAAAATAAATATAATAGTTAAAGTAAGAAATGGTATTAAAAGTATTACGTCAGACAAAACAAGCATTACAAATACTCTCTATGGTTTTAAGGAAGTCAAAATCAGAGTACAGTAGGCATATGTAACTACTTTATTTAATCTACAGTATATATGTCATTATATATTTGGACAACTAGTGAGTACATAGGAGTAACTTGTTTGCCAGGTGCTCCCAGATATCAGTACCAATATTACTTACTATTTATTTACATACACATCTATATATGTATGAGAATACAAATATCAATACAGTATATATACATATATACAGTATATATTCCAAGCTGTATACAATATATACAGAATGCATATTTTATTATTTCATTTATATATATATAGTAATATATATATATATATATATATATATATATATATATATATACACTATACTGTGTGTGTATGCCTGTATATATATATAACCTGAAGGGCTATTAGGGTTATTGATGCTCAAAATTTCCCTGATACATACACAAAAAGCAAACTCTTTTAACGGTAGCAGTTCTTACTTCTGCAAATTCTACATTAAGGAGGGATGGCTTACTGGTCAAAATGGCTTGCAATAAAAAACTATTACTGTTCAAGAAATTTTCAGTTGCAGTTGCTCCAAATGCCATAGAATATAAGAAGAAAACTGTACTTCACTCATTTTCTTTGTATTCTCTCATCATATAACACTAAACTAATCAAGCATCTTATGTCGCAGAAGTTCAGTCAAATCTCAAGTCTTCACTTCTAGTATATTCAGCACAACTAAAATTTTCAAACTCACAATGAAACAGTCTCCCTGTTGTCTCCCTACTACAGTGTAAATGTATGTTCTTTTGACAATCCTCATGAACACTTAGGAGCACATTTTCTGCCAGTATGCCGACAAGCATTACGGGGGAGGGGTGTGAGACAAGAGCAGCTACGCAGTGGGACCAAACTGGGTAGCGATGGCAACTATGTATGATTCTTGCAGCAGAGTGGCAGGAATGACAAGTCAAAAGTTTGTTTGCACCAGATACAATTAACAAAATTTAACATCCAATATAAACGATGATACAGGCTTTTTTCCATTTTAAAAATTATACCTTGATATTTGTATACAGCACTACTGAAGTTCAGTTTTAAACATGTCAACAATATCTATCGATAAACAATTATTATTAAAATTAACTGGTTTAAACAAAATTTCTGTCCATCAGACCTGCCAACAGCCAGGTGAACCTTCCATAACTCACCTTAATCTCGGGGACAGGTACTCGAAAACTTTGTACCTTTTACGTCTACTTAGACTTAGATTTTCCATGCTTCCATCTGACCTGTGGAAAATCACCTGCTCATTGAAACAGAATTAAAAATATAATTCCACTAGAAACTTGAGAAACAATCTCCATCCTGAACCAAACCTGTAATGAAGATATTTTCTTTCCTGAGAAAGTACTGCAGAACAGGGCTGGATATGAATCCTGAAAACATCCTTACACAGAAAAACATAGAATACTAATTGTATACAGAGAAAAATTGGTGTTACAAAATGACTGGGGAAGTTGAAAATAAACATATTAAGGCTACAAAAAATATATTAAAAGTAAAAAAGGCTACAGTACCAACAAAGAAATGTATGTAATAGTGACATACAGTATTATACAAGTACAATTCATAGAGTAGGAACCTACACATAAGAATGAATAAAAAGGAAATCTGTATTTTCTGAAAAATCCTGAAATGAAAAGGAAAACGGAATTTGAGTAAATATGTTATAACTAAATTTTGCACTTCTGTATAACAACTTTCCAATTACAGTTTTAATTATGGGCACTTTAAACATTTCATTTTTCTGAAATAGCTACAAAATTTCTGCAAGATAAAAAACAGAGAGCACCTTAATGGTCTATGAATATATTCTAATCAAGCAAAATAAAAGTTGTGACTGATTTAATAAGTGCTTGGTTCTCATTAAATTCATTAGCTATTGCACAAGGGACTTTTTTTATGGTGTAGTTGCTCGTTTCATTCTCGGGGATCTACCCTTCCATGGTCTACCAGAGCTCTATGGTGACCATACTAATAAAAAAGAATTATCTTTTGGCTGGTCTTGTAACCAGACATTGTGTTGCAATGATAAACATTATACAGGTACGCCTTGTTTAATGACGGGGTTCCATTCCAGCAACCCCTTCGTTAAGCGAATTCGTCGTTAAGTGAGTTATTCTTTTTATTTCGACTAATAGCATTAATTTTCCGTCATATATTATACACAGAACTATAGCTTTACTTTACAAAGTATACTAAAGCCTTATTTATTGGTTTTAGCCGTGAATTTCAAGGTTATCAAACCTAAGTTAGGCTAGATTATCAGCACTGAATAGCCTTTCTCTTGGCCACCAAGAGGGGATTTACGAGTATCTAAAGCAAAAAAAAAAAAAATACTACACAACCTATCGTGACTGGGTAATGCGCACGAAGGACCACGCGAGGCGGCAAGGGGTGATGAGATGGAGGCTAAACTGACAGTTGCTTCAGCTCAACTTATTGTACACAACTGTGTACAATTACACTCACGACTGTGCTGCTACTGCACTCCGTGCATCGTAACTTCGAGAGATGTTTGTTAAATGAATATCGGACCAGTTGTGAAGCCATCGTAACTCTGAGTTGTCGTAAAATGAGTACGTCGTTAAGTGAGGAGTACCTGTAACACATGATGGAGTATGAATGGACTCAAAGATAAGAGGGCATTTTCCCTTATCTTTGGTGAAGCTGAACCCAGTTTTCCAACGTCAAAACCAGCAAGAAATTACTACAGCTCATGCCCATCTACCATATTGTTTACAAACGGACCTGTCCAAGACCAGGGAGCCATTTATTATTATGTTCAATGGTCATTGTTGTACCTAAAGGCAGTGCTCTGTAATTTCTGCTTTTCAATTCTCTTTTTTTCTTTAGCAAGATTTTTCTTTAGCAAGAATCATGGAAACATTTAAATTTGAAAGTTGAGTGTTTATTTTTAAGTTCCACTTAAAAATGTTTAGCTTTAAACTGTGGAACAGTATTTAATTAGTGTGGAAGCTGAAAAACAGTGTATTTTGTGAGCACATGACTGTGCTCTCTCAAGATCTCTGATTGCTATTGGTGAAAAGTGCAAATTGCTTTGAAAAATTTGTTATTCTATTTAGAGGTTTTAACTAAAGAATCGTTCCACAATTTATTATTCATTTAGATAATCCTTTCAGATAATGATATCTACAATAATCTAGGCAGTAGCCTACATCAGATACAATGAGAATAATTTAGACTATAGATGTTTGTTGTCTATAACAAAGGACTGCATATCCTTAAGATGAATTAAATAACCCAGATTAGGTAGTAACCTGAATTAAGGTACGAAACTTTTCAAGACATTTCCTGTTATGGGCCTAGGCAGCAGTGTATTTACACCAAGAACCCTTGGATTAGATAAACATCTACAGACATTTTCCTTTTATATAGCCTGTACGTATACTTAAGCATGAGCTAAATAATCCAGGACTTGGCAGTACTTTATGTTAGGTTAAGTAATCACCTTTTATGAAACATCCCATTATCAAGGACTAGCTGAAATAATACTCTGTGCTATGGGGTGATAGCCTAACTTTAATGCTACATAGTAAAGTTATTGTGTTATATGGAAAGACTGGCTAATCCCATACCCATAAGGTTGAATTAATAATCTAGATCAGATTAGGTTATAGCCTAGTTATGAGGTTACACATTGGTGGTAAGTTTTTCTGTTTTATATAGTAGATCAAATAGCCTACGACTAGATATAAACAACATGGGTTTGACAAAAATGGCAGCCTACCTATAAAGTTGCTAAGATTCTGTTTTTATTTAGCCTATACATTTAAGAATGATCTAAAACAATCTGGATTGGGCAATACCCTATACTAGGCTAAGTGAAAACAATTTAGGAAATAACTTATTACTGGTCTAATCAGTAATTCAGTCCAAATAGCCTAGGATTAGATATACACATTATCCTAAGCTTAATAAAATAACCTAGATTTTACAAATCAGTAGCCTACTGGTAAGCCTACATATTAGTGGAAATTTTTTGTAGTCTGTATCCTTAAAAAGTTATATAAAGCTAGAACAGGCAGTAGCCTTACCAGATTAAGTAGGAACACCCTTTTTTAAGGGAACATCCTACTATTAGCCTAAAAACAGTAATGGCCAAATATCAGATAAAAAGGTAGTCTCGGTTACAGTAAAAAGAAAACTAGATTATAAAACGGTTCTTTTTCCTTAAGTTTTAAATAAGCCTAGAATAGGCAATGGCATAGAATATGTTAAGTGGGAACCCTCTTAAGAAATCCTCTATTCTTAGTTTAACTTCGATTATACTAGAAGCATTAAACTATGCCACATAAAACAGTAGCTTGAGTTAATTAAACAAAAAACAAATTACATAGTTCATAGAAGATTAGTCTGAATGGCATGACAATTAGAATTAAAATTTCACATAGCCATTGCTGAACCCAGAAGAATCAGGGACACAAATTTCAGCTAACCATGGAAGAAACCTTCCAGAAGGAATTCTATTCCCCATTAAACTATCAGAAGCTGAACAGGATCCTTCCCCCAAAAAGGGATACCAGGATCCACATAACAGCAATTGAAATAACATAATTTTTGCAGGGGTATAGTAACTCACCCAGGACTTCTGGCCTCTGGGAATCAGGCAGTTACAGTTTAGGAGTGGATACTCAGTCAGATTATGCAACGTCCCCTAAAATGGATACACAGTTTGAGGCATTGATCAGTTCTGTAAGGAAATTACGTATGAGTAAAATCAAAGAAGCCCTTGCCATAGAACGGCAACATATAAGACATGCTATATGAATTTGAAAAGGAAATGAAAGAAATTAAGTCTGTCACATACACCCCAAAGAGTAAAAGTTGGCATCCAATAACTGGAAGGTGAGTTGATACAAATGCTGCAAAACAAAGCCTAATGTCAGACTACAAAACTTCAGATCAAAACATAATAGGGGCCCCAATACACACCCCTAATGATACTGATAATCCATGTGCTTTTTCTCTCCTGATGATAAGTATCTAATTAATGAGAGAACACCTATGATATAAGTTGCATATGTAGAATTTAGAGACAGGGCAGCATTTCCAAATACAAAATGGTGCCTGGTACCACCTTCACCAGACATGGAGAAACCACATAAAAAAATTGTTCTCCTACCTGAATCTATAGCATTAAAAGCTATAGAAGACACCCTTTACCAGGTCAACAGAAAAGGGATCTATACTGTCATTCTGAATAAAACCCAAGTTGCTCACTAAGTAGCCCCAGCCTTCTGTCCCTTCACTTCTAAAATAATTAACCATCTGAAGGCAGATTTTAAAAATTTTGTAGAACCTAGAAAACAAGAGCCAACAGCAGCATCAAAACCATTTTCCATAGTCATCCCAGTTTCGAAAAATTCTACCAAGGAATGGGCAATGATGCAACTCCCTTTTGAAAGGAAAAAGCTCCCTTTAGACGTGGCTACTTGGTAGTTTGGGGGCCCTATGAGAAGAATCTCAGACGAAACAGCCTCATCAGAATTTCGTGCTAGGAGCCACCTCCTTAGTGTTATAACCTTTACCACCTTACTGGAAGTTGCCACCAAAAGTCTTCCAGATGATTCCAGAACAATTTTTACTGTGGTAGCCAAAAGTCTTATGAGAACCATGTGGGAAGCACTGTGTGACTTTATAGAGCAGCAAATAAAAGTGTGAATGGAAACATTGGAACGCTCCATCATGTCACTTCCTAATGTGTCTGCATTATGACAACCTAACTCCTTCTGTAAGGATCTGTTTGAGTATTCTGTTGTAACTCAATTTAATGAGCATGCATGCCAACAAAATTGTACAGTGTACGCTCTTCTGGGAAAAGGGGAATTCAGAAAACAAAAAACCCAGAATTTCCCTTTACCCAAATCAAAAAAGGCTCACTTTGATCAAAAGTCATATAAGCCTTCAGTCACCTCTGAAAGTTTTCCTCAAAAACAGGTAGGTGGTCAGAAGGGACAACTCTCCCCTATAATGGGACAAAACAACAACCACAACTGCAAGGACATCCAAAAACCTTCTTATAAAGGAAAAGGAAAAGCAATGCCCATCACTGGCCGAGGTAGATGAAGAGATGGACACCAATAAAAATTGTTTGGTCAGGGGTCGGCTTCGGCAACACCACATACTATGGAAGTCTTTCCCTTGGGACACAGCATTATTCTCAATGGGATGGGATGGTAATGGTCTTATCACCCCCCTACTTTAAAGGGTTTTTTCAAAAACCAGATCCTTCTCTGGAAGATTACATGCAATAGACCCTGTTAAAGGAAGCCTTCGGGAAACATGCATATACTCACCACCAAGCATGCCTCTTCAATGTTGCCATAAAAGATTTCTCCAAAAGAAGAGTGATCCCTGACCTATCAACATTGAACAAGCACTTTGTTTGCCAAAAGTTTTGGATGACTACCATTGCCCAAGTATGTTCAACCATTCCAAAAGGGACTTGGACAGCTTCTATAAATCTGAAAGACTGGCACGCGCTACTATCGCAGTTCCCTTCCATCCCTTCCTAGGGTTTTGGATGGGGAAAAATGTGTACCGGTTCAAACACAGTCATGAGGCACCTGCTGCAAAAATAGAGGTTCAACAGATAAAAACAAGTGTTAAAAAAGAAGTGCTGAAACTCTCGAGCCACCAACAAGTGGTAACAGCTAACCCAACTGATTTGGAGCATTTAGTTTTACCAGAGTCCTATACATTACGTTTATGTTCCCCAACTGGGTGTGGAAGAGAAATTCCTATTTGGAGACACTGGAGAAAGCAATAATAGGATATCAGTATTTGGAAGAATTAGCTGGTTGCAACATTTAGTCTACTCAGAAATTTGGTTTGCTGATGGGACTTTCACTATCGCCCCATCTTTTCCCCCAGGTGTATGTTATACTGGCTATGAGGCGTGAAGGAGTTATTCCTATATAGTTCATGCTCTGCTTCCAAACAAACAAAGAGTAACTACTTTTGCTGAGTTACTTAAAGCCATCGAACCTAATTTGAGACCAACTTCAATAATTTGTGACTTTGAACAAGCTGCCATTCGTGCTAAGCACAATGCATTTCCCACCGTTCACATTAAGGGTTGCTTTTTCCATCTAGCTCAAAACATGAACAGACATCTTGTTTCATTGGGCTTGTCAAATCGTTATAAAACGGATTCTAACTTTGCTTTATAAGCTAATACAATCATAGCGCTCCCTTTTCTTCCATTGGAAAAGATGGATGAATACATATATACATTAGTAGCAGTTCTTCCTGATGAACTAATACCCTTGTTTCATTGGTTTGTGGATACTTATATTGGACAACTGAATAGGGGTGGAAATGCAATTTTTGCTCCTGATATATGGAATCTTTATGAACGAACTCTAAACAATGAAGATTGGATCAACAACCACTCCAACGCAGCCAATCAACGTTTGCAATATGAGCTTGGAATGCACCATCCCATAATATGGAACTTTATTGATGCCTTGCAGAAAGTACAGAAAGGGCATGATGCACATCTTGAAAAGTTGATAGATGGATATCAGGGGCCCCCCAAAAACTAAAAAAAAAAAAAAAATATGCCGGTGAACTAATAAAAAAAAAAGCCACATTGAAAGTTGAATCATTAGATCCTATTGAATTCCTTACAGGGGTTGCATACACATTGAAAAACTAATTTTTCAACCTTTTTTGGACCTCCAGCCTATTCTGGATTCCCCTGAATGAAAAACATACCCTAATAAAATTTTAAGGACAGTGATGTTGAAATGTTCTGACACCTTAATGGCTATGCCGAATAGTCCAATTATTTCTCTGACTTCAAACTGGCCACGTCGAATCAGCTACTCCAAATGGGCTACACTGAAATGTACCAAACCCTGGTGCTTGACAACAAAACTTTAATGTCCTCCATCAAGAGGTTCACCTCCTCTCAATATGATAATGCTAGTCATCCTTCAAATGGTGTAAGCAAGGAGGTGGCATCTGTCTGCAATTCACCTCACAAGGTCTCTAAATGTAATAGCAGACTCTCTATTGAGGAAAACGACAGCCTCAGCAGAGTGGATGTTGGACAACCACTCTTTTCAAACAATAGCCAACATGCTTCCACAATTGGAAGTGGGCCTGTTTGCCATATACAAGGATCACAAACTGCCAGTATGTATCACAAACTGCCAGTATGTGTCTCAAAACTTGGACAGTCAAGCAACAGCAAAAGATGCCTTCATACAAGACTGAAACAAATGGAGGACAATATACCTTTTTCCTCCATTGTCCCAGATTTCAAAGATTTTGAGCAAACTTCTAACATTCAAAGGAACAGCTTACATATTTAATACCCTCAAAGTGGCCAAACTGGCACTGGTTCCTATTACTTCAACAACAGGCAAAAAGATCAATTTCAGTACTGTTCGCTGTTCTATCCCATGTAGTAGGAGGGAAAGTAGTCTATGCATCCTCCTTTCTGAGCCAAGCCCTAAAATGTGGATTTTTAAAATATTATCTACTGTAAATATTATCTACTGTGAAAATTACTCACCCAACATTGCTATGTACCTAGGGCAAAATTTACGGACATCATCTATTCGACAATATCAGTCCGCGTGGAAGATTTGGTTAGATTATATCCATGAGTGCAATTGAGATTTAAATGGAAACACTTTTACATTTTTTCATGTACCTTTTTGAAAACAAACACCTAGTGGTTACAATAATGGCATACAAGGGAGCTATAATGGAACCCTAGCTTTATGGATTTGGGATTGACGCTAATATGGAAGTTGTCACTTCTCTTCTGCAGTCTTTTGCACAACAAAGACCTGCTCCTGAAAGGCTTCCAATTACTTAACCCCTGAACAAGGCGCTTAGGCTTCTATCAACCCGTAATTTCAGCGGACCCAATACAACCACAACTCACTTGCTACAAACAGCGATCTTCTTGATTGCTAGCATCAGGAGATTGTATTAGTGAACTGGGCTCTATTAGATGAGGATGATACATTAACCAAACAGCTGAGCATCAATTATTATCGTACCCTAGTCCATCATTCCAGGCCAAGAGTGAGGATCTTTAAAAAGAAAATCTATTCGGATAAGAAAACTCAATTAACAAACAAAACATTATGCCTCTTCAAGCATTTAAGGTTTACCTAGAAGTCACAGCAAACATCTCAGAAGGTCCGATTTTCCTGCACCCTAGCACAAATAACTCTCTCTACAAGGGCTGAGAATAATTTTAGTGTCCCTTGTTAAATAAGCAAACCCAGTCCTTTCCTAGGTCACATGATATTAGGAAAGTACATTGTTGGCCTTCTCCAGGAATGTCTCTTTTGAAGAAGTCTCTGAATGTATGGGGTGGTCATCAGAGACTGCATTCTTAAAACACTGCTGCCATGAAGTAAAAAAAATATTCAACTACACTTTCCATCAGTAGGTAGTATGGTTAGTCCTGACCCCATATAGGCGATACAGAGGAAAACCAGGGGTCTTCTTAATAGGTGGGTATACTGATTATTGCTGGGGAAAGTGTAACAATACATACTGTAACCATACCCAGCATGCTTAGGTAAGTCACTGAAGAATTTCACCCTGAACACATAAGTTCATGTTTTGTTTCTTGTTTTTTTTGTTACTAAAACCCTAGGGGTTTTTAGAATATGGAATGGGGCTTAAAACATGTGGCTTGACCTTGGACCAGAAACATTTTTTCTTTGGGTTGTTAGGATTAAAATTTGAGAGCGTAAACCTTTTGTCACCTGTCAATTTCTTTGTAAAAATCATTGAGGATGAAACAAGCAACTGCACTTTCAAACAACCGGGCTTGACATGGGAAAAACCTATTTTTGGTAGTTGCTTTTGAGTTCCCAAAACCCTCCCACCTTTCTGACAAAAAGGTATGGGATCCAGGCAAGGGATCATCCTCCATTGACTAGCAGACTAATGGCTCCCTGGTCTTGGGCTGGTCCATTTGTAAACAATATGGTGAATGCCCCTGTGCCACACTGAGTCACTTCTTGCAGGTTCTGATGTTGGCAAACTAGGTTCGGCTTTGCTGAAGATAAGGAAAAATGCCCTCTTATCTTTGAGTCCATTTATACTCCATCACATGCTATAATGTCTATCATTATGACACAATACCCGGCTACAAGACCAGCTAAAAGAGTAATTCTCTGACATTAGTCTGGTCATCATGGAGCTCTGGTAGACCATGGAAGGGTAACTCCTTAAGGACTCAACAACAACTACCAAAAATAGGTTTTTCCTACACCAAACCTATTTTTTAATCAATACCCTCCCAATATATATGACTCATGTCCTTGATAAGAAATATAAATAAAAGGTATACTGTAGCTATAATTTCTGTCTTTTAACCCACTATTTTCATGTGCAAGTAGAATGACTAAGAGCATACTACTGTAATTAAAAAGCCAATAATTTACTGTATTTGAAAAAGAAAGATGAAGTGATTGCCTTTTGCAATAAACAAAATTCCTATGTAAGCCACACAGTAATTACAAAATCTGACATCTTACATGGAAAAGATACTCTTTTGAATTATCACAGAAAATCTAACACTGCAGTGATACTACAAAAAATCTGATACCATACAGCAGTCCATCTGACAAATATATACAGGAACCTGTTCACATCTAGCATAACAAGAGATTTCCATGTGCAAAATGGTAAAATGTACTTTTTTTAACATTTGCTTAATATTGGTAACTGACATCTGTGGTAATTAAAACTATCACGAGTTTCCACATACATGTACGTAATTTCATTTTACTTTTTTATTATATCAAACCAGATGTCCCTTGACCAAAAGCCAGTGTAAATATATGTAATCCATTATAACTTAAAAATGCTAACTAGCAAAATTATAACATTGTATTAACAATGATGTTAAACAGTTAACTAAATTTTTATTCCACAAGCTGTGTATGCCATAAAAAAATAACTTGCATCTCGATAAAATTGAAGGCAATTCTGTTAAACACTGCATGTAGCATATACGTACAGTAATATGTACCATATTCTCTCTTAGCAAAATAGCTGCTTCTATATACCTTAAGTGAAAACCCTCCATATTAAAACACACTCATGTCCGTTTGTGAAAAAAAAACAAATATCGATTAAATTTTACCTAACTGTAATCTATCACATAAGCCATTTAACAAATTTAAGCATTACACCTCAAACCCTGATCTAGTGTATGCTGCAATTCAAAGATCTGTTACAGATTACAATAGGACTAGTATATATTTCCATTTCAAAAATAAGATACACCCCAGCCACATGTGACATTTCCCAAAGACAAAATCTTAATTATACACTCCATAAAAAGCCAATCAAAAGAAAAGGGTGTTATGATAATGGATTATGAAAATCAAATACTGTACGTTAAATAGAAATAAATACCTAATTTAAATGTCTGAACAGCTAAATACATGATAGAAATACTAAATTTCATAATGGAATTTAGTACTGCACTGTATTATCTCTACACACACAAACAGTAAAGTATTTTTGAGAGTTTGAAGCAAGGACCTGTTGGCCAAACTGCAACTAAATTCACAGTAGTTGACAAGGCTACTCAATCCTTTCCCCAATTCTAGCAGGATGCAACAGCAGCCTATTAAAATTTTCAACCCTAGTCATTACCTTCTTTTCATCAGCTTTCCTAACTAACATTTGCCTATTAACTCATATGAGGATTGCTATTCTTTATGTCTTCAGTTACCACCTTTTAATTTGTAACAAATATTTGGCAGCTTTATCATCTCAATTGGGCCTAACTCTAATAATGCAACCTATTATGTACCTCAAACCATGGCACAAGATTGTAGTAACTAAAGATTTGTGCAACAAATTATTGTATCTTCCTTTCTTTTTGCAGTTCTAGTCAAGTGCATTTTATAGTTTTCCTTAAACAATTGAGAAAATGGAAACTGAACTTTTGACATTTATAAACATTTTTGGGTACTAAACGTTATTCATTGTCAGTGCATCCTTACTTGCTACAGCAATATCTACCACTAATAATCTGCACAACTCTGACCTCAATGTTCTTTCCAAGCAATGCTCCTGTTTACATTTTTACAGGCAGCATTTTAGACACTGCTTTTGATGGCAAGAAATAAATCACAAATATGCCATATTAATTAATATTACAGTTTGAAGGACATTGCATTTAAAATCTTGACCTTACCAGCCAGGATCAAAAGGTTTGTTCCTAGAAAAAATATATATTGCTCAATAAATCAAAACTTGAAAATATAATTGTTACAGAAAGTGAAACTAATAAAAAATGCATAGAAATTTCCATAAAGGATCTGCATCTGACACTAGTTCAATATTTTACTGTTGGTTTAAATTAGGACTAGGTAATAGTTTTATAATGATACTCTTTGTTATATTCACTCTTCTCTTGCTCACTCTCACCTTTACCTACACTTTTTTTTTTAATGTGTAAGGATATAATCTTTAACTTCATAAAATAAAAAAAGGATAAATAGAATCATGAACTGTGCAGACAGTTCACTTTCAGCACAAAGCAAAGAAAAACTCTTTCTCTCTAGAGAGATAATATAGTTCCAATAAACTCAGCTTGTCCATGCAAACTTAGCACTGTAAATGTGCTGACTGGATTAATATGAATGTCTTGTGTTGATTGGCTGATTAACGCCGAGGAGGTTGGGGGAAAGATAGGGTAATGGTCCGATGCCTTTTGTATCATTATTTGGGAATCATCAATGTGGCTTGTCCACAGTTCTTTGAGAGTGTGCGTACTTACATAAATAGTTAAAAATGAATAGTATAGAGAAAGAATAAAATTTGTCAAAAAGAATCTAGTGTTGTTGTGCTTCACAACTAGGCATACCTGTGTTACATTACAGTGATCTTTGTCTATTCAGTGTTCATAAACATACGTACAATAATGCACACTTCACATTTGAAAGATGAGAAAAAATTACATTAGCTTTAGTGTGCAGCCTTTCATATTACGTAAAACTTTTTTTAGCATATTCTTTCTTCGAGATGCCTGGCAATTTTCTAGTACAGTACAATAACTTTTGATTGTTTATTCACTTTACACAATCATACAATAATGAATGTATATACATATATATAACATATATACGTATACTATATACCATCTGACGTATAAGAAACAATGACAAACTTTAGCTTCTAATATTTAATTTGCATAATGGTTGATCCTAAAAGTACTTAATAAAATAAATGTACAGGTTAAACTAACATAGGGGCAGTAGCGTATTAGTAAGTGCATTTTCCTTATTTGTTGCACCTACTACTACGTTTTTGAGGTTTTTTTTATATGTTAAACCATTCAGTACATATGAATATTGCGCACTTGTTACAATAAATATAAACATATGGATGTAATTCAAGTAAAATATGGTTGATATTTATATATATTATACAATGGTACTTTGTTGTTAACAGTTACTTCTATTTTCATATTCAATGAAGTTGGGGTAAGGCAGACACCTCAGCAGCTTGTTTGTCTTGGGTGTGTACACTCTTGGATGGTTCTCACCTACATATCAATGTTCTTGAGATGGGTGCATTGCACCTGGCACTGCAAGCATTCTGGGATCAGCTAACAGAGTACTACTTGGTCATGCTGATGACCATGATTTCATACACCAAGGGGGTATGGTCTCCCTTTCCCTCTGCAAGCTGGTGAGGCAACTGCATGAATATGGGGATCCCCCATGCAATCAAGCTGTCCACCAGATTTATCCCTGGCTGTCTGATTGTGTTGCCCAACCAGCTCAGATGTCAGATGTAGGTTGTAAGGACAGAGTGGTTCCTGCACCTACATGTAGCAAAGAAGCTGCTTGAGGAACAATGGTGATTTATCTGTACACCACCCAAAAGCTCTTGTTAATCTGCTTGGTGATGCCAGACCCCGGGACTGCACTGAAATAACCTGGTAATTTACTGCTTTGGTTACTGCTGGTCTCAGAATGACCCTGGTGGCTTCTCACTAACCACAAGCCAAATGGTATCTGGATCTATGTAATGGGTCTCAATATTGAGGTACGTATTGAGAAAACTACCCCAATAGCCCACACTTGCTCAGGTATCACCATGCTGTGCTGTAACTTGATCTTCATGGCTGGTGAATATTCACAGGGTTGCATGGGAGATGTTGGGAACTGCCAGGAGACCTAAGGCCAATGCTTACCAAGCAAAGTGAGCCATTTTCTGTGGAAGGTGCCATCAGACTATTATCTTTCCAGTTGGAGCCTCAATTCGGCAGTTCCTATGTCTTCCAGCTCAAGGGAATGGACCTCTCTGCCTTGGTGTAGGTCTCCATGCCCTTGCTTAGCTTCAAACAGTCTTATTCACCTTACAGACTTAAGCTTGCTGAGTGGGATGTAACTCTAGGCTTTTATCCTTATTAAAGCCATTAACTTTGTAGCAGTCTGGTTTTCCTGCATGAATTCCAGCTTGACTTTTACTAATAATAATAATAAATATAAATAAATAATAATAATAATAATAATAATAATAAATAATAATAATAATAATAATCATAATAAGATAATAATATATAATATAATAATTAATAATAATATATATATAATTATAATGGAAAAAATATATAATAATAATAATAATAAGGAAATATATGAATGGATTTTTGAGTCGACTCTAGTTTACAGAAGTGAAGTCTTTGCTGAAAGTGAATAAAAAGAAATGTGATGTGTTTTAGTGAAGAAAGGATGCCTTTGGGTAAATGAATACATCACAGTATCTAGGGCCGGTTTGGTAATTTGGCAAGTATGGTTGATGATAAGTCAGTGAATGGAATGTATAAATCAGAACTTTTAGGAGAAAACGGGAAAGAAAATCAAGAAAGACTTAGAATTAGATGATGAGGTGTTGGAAAAGATGATGTATATGAGGTGTTGGAAAAGAAAAGCCTAAAATGTATTTGATATACGAGAGTTAATGGTGCTATGCAAAAGATGGTTGGCAGTGTTGCTGATGAGCCCTCTGTGTAGGTTTACAGCAGCTAATGTTGCAACGATATTACTGAACAGGAAATTCATGTATTAATCATCAATTTGAGTACTATAAATGTGGAAGTGACTAATGTGCTGGTGTTTCTCTGGAGCCAGTACCCCCTCCCCCAAACTCCTATAGCTGAAGAATACCATCATGATGATACGTAGTTCATGACCACATTTTTGACATCGCCCTGGTTTCATAGTAGTTACTGCGGTGGATATGGCACCTTATAATTGGAGAAATGAAGTTAATTCATAGAAATTAAAAATTCTATGAGTTTTCAGTTAACCAGAGGTATCAGGTTACATGACTGCATTAACAAATAAAATGTAAATGAATTTGGGAATACGTATACAATTATAATGCATATGTGTATTTGATATTAAGCTATAACTAGTAGCTTCCTTAATATAAAATTCATTATTTGTTAAGATGTCATGAAAATGTTACAATTAAATGCATCCGGCTTTTACACAGTGGTTACTGAGAGTGATGAGAAACAAAGTCATTGTTGCTCTGTGTAACTCTGATTGCCCAGTACTGAGTTCTATTGCAGAAAGTTTTTATTTACACAAATTCGGTAATCACTCAAAGGCATAATGAAATTAATATTAAGGCTGCTAACTCTACTGGGAGATACTGTATTTAATAAATACAAAATATGTATAAGCACTCGGTAATGCATTAAAATATCCGCGAGTTTAAATTGTATGCAGTAAACAGTTATGAATAATTTAAAATCTAAAAAATAATTATCAGAATTGCATGTTTCTAAACTACCTAACTCAGTTCCAAGTTCCTGGTAAGATCTGACAAGGATAAGTATCAATATTTTCTACAAAGTAAAACAACTATTCCAAAATTTCTTTCATCTTACTCAAACTACGGCAATTATTAGCTGCAAATTTAGTCTGGCCAAGTAACTATAATTTCAGACTCAAATGTTTAAGGAATCTACTAACATTCCACTTCATGAGCAGATGCATTTTCAGTTTATAATATGGAAGATTTGAAACCACGAATATCAAGCTATAAATTAGGACACAGAGGTAAATTTGTATGGGGAGCACTAATGAAGTAATTAAGCCCTTATAAAATCATAGTTATTTAACATGAAGCAAAATTGTAAAAACAAACATTGTTATAAAAATTACTTTATAAACTAAAATGCTCTGCAAAAATAAAATTATAAAAATAAATAAAATCCAAAAGAATCACAAAACATTACAGCATATAACTTTATATCCTATTCTTTCAATATTCTAATAGATTCTCATTCATTTCCTAGTGAGGCTAAATAAAACTTTAAATACAATTAAACGTTCAAAAGATAGGTGTACAATATATGTGATACACATTCATACAGAAAAAAATACATTACACAGAGGATACATCCACTACATTTTACCCCTATATTACCTTACTCTTGATATCTAATCCATGGACTGTACTAATTAAAGGTATGAAGGTCAAGCAATTAACACTATTTTACTATAATCTTCTAAAACTGTATAAAGCCATCTAGTTAACTATTAACCTATTTAATGAAATAAATACACCACAAAAACTACTGATGATGACATACTGTAACCTGATGCATCTCATGCTTTTAGCCACTTAAAATATTTTAAAGTGTTTTCTGAAATCAAACTAAAAATACAAATCAGTCTGAAAAAAATTAAAATGTCTAACATAATATATGGAGCCTTTATGACAAAAAGTGAGTGTGGATAAAATAATTCTGATATGTATTTAGCAACTAAAGACGGAATTCAAAATTTTAAGTTAATGATGTTGGTATATAGTAGCCTCTTCAAAATCAATATTCATGACAAAACTTATACAAATAACTAAGCATTTATTGTAATTTACTGAAACAGAATTGCCTATCATTATTCTTATGTTAACTGTACAGTACTACTGGTGACCTTATAAAACTGATTTGAGATTTAGAAAATATGGAATTTTCAGTACAAAACAATTATACATCATTGCACTGCCCACTCTGAAATTACTTAGACAATAGAGGTAAAAGATGAAATGACAACCAACTAAAACATGTTTTGATGCAATATGCACACCAGTGCTCATCTGAGCATTTATTGTAAAGTCTTAATACTTTACAAATAAGAAATAATTTAATATTACAAGAAGGTACACACGAGAAGCTAAAATTTGGAATAATAAAAAAGGCAAACCCTGTATGAGTAGTAAATCCATGCAAAATTATAAGTGGCAAAAATCCCTGCATGTACAGCATTAAATTCAAACCAATAATACATCAATGGGACGGAAGGATTATAACAATAACGATAATAATAATGGTAATAATAACTTCAGCCATATGGAAAACGACACAACTGGACTGAAAAGGGTATCAAAACATGGACTAAAAATTCTTGAAAATATACCAAAAGGCTGCAACGTTTGCAATTAGGGAGGGGCAGCCAATCGTGGCGAAGAATCCTACTAGAAACTCTAGGACTGGGGGCAGAATTTTTGGAGCCCATCTGAAAATGAGAAGTCGGCACAAAAGCAATCTGTTTCCTCTCTTTGCGCACAAAATAAACCATAACAGGAAACCAAGAAGAAAAGAAAATGACCATTTCCTATTACTTGTAAACATGTATTTCACTTCAAAACTTGCTTCATGGCCTCTAGTGAAGAATGGTTGAAAAAAAAAGTGTTAAGAAAGAAATTAAGATGACTAGTATTTTCCCTTCAACCTAATCTTTGAAAATACATATAAGGAAATGGCAAAGCCAGCACATAAAAATAAATGAAATGCATATAGTACCTTATATAATTAAACTGGTAGCTTATACACTCCTGAGTGAAGCAGAATATATAACCAAACAATTACTTCAAGATGGGCAAGGCTACTAGGCATTCTTTTTGAACAATAAAAAAAAATTCACATAATTGCTTTGTTAAAAAATATGACAAAAACACTGGCCACACATGATTTAAAGAGGGAAATATAAAAAATGGGACAAAACAAAAATTCAAAATAACATTTCAAAAACAAAAGGTTAATAAATAATCAAAATACTATGAACAGAGTTACTAACATTAAAAAGCACATATCAATTATTAAGCAAAATTCCTTTATAGTGTTAAAAATGGCAACATAAGAAATAACAACTCTGTAAGAACACAATATCCACTAACCAATAATCAAGCTAGGCATGCAAAATTAACTACGCATGTGAATATCATGTTATAATTTGACATTCATTCACTCATCTGTACTGTATATGCGATGCTATATAACAAACAAAGAGCATTAATAGAGGATATACTCTTATGACTGGTTTGACAAAGAAATAAAGATAAATTTCATTTCTATGTCATGCATTGGACAACACCCATGAAAATATCATCATCATGGGTATATTCTTGCACATTCAACCTTATCAACTATAATTTTCATTAATCTTTATTTATATTCTTGTCATAATGATGGATGCTCTAGAGAACTGCTTAAGTTTTGCATTATGGAATAATAGTTCATCATCATGACAACATGGACTTCTGTCTTGTCCATACTATCGTGACAATGCTGCATATGCAAAATTTTAAACCTGTTTCCAGTGTTTGGAAATAAAAAAAATCCATTAAATGTTCAGTAAAAAAAAAATCCATTAACGTAAAGCCTTTACTTCATTACATTAAAAGGCAAATTAAACAGAAATGTCAAAGCAAAACATTACTTTTGAATTCAAAATAAAAAGCACATAAGGAATTTTGACTAAGGAAATATCATCACAACACCATGATCTTGCTGTTGTGAAAATATTAAAATTACTAGGCTTCTACCCATTAAGCAAACCTCATAATTTTTACTACTCTGCATAAAACTAGCATTCTTAATCTAATAAAAATATAAATATTTGTTGTGATGTAAACTTAATTTTCATAATGAGAAGACAATTCTACAGAAAAGCAAAAGAAGGGATGAAGGATAAATTAGAGTATCAAGAGTCTGAGAGTTCCTTTCATTCAAGTTCTATGGCGAAAAAGGTTCACACAAATGCACTTTCCACCTACACCACAAATTCTAATGCCTTAGCTCACACATGGACATATGATAAAGTTTGCCTTAAGGTTAAAACATATACTAGCACTGTTATATTCCTGATAAGATTCTATAAAATGCGTAAGGACCTCCATAAGTATCCCAGCTGCTGTGGTCTTAAGGTCTTAAATCATAACTGAAGGAAGAAGTACAAAGATCACTTACTATGATCATGTAAAGTGAGTTTTGAAAACAGAAATACTGCAAATCTTTTCATGTAACATTTGAATGAGTAAACATTATTGTTGTTTTGGTTTTCTCCCCTTTTAACAGGGTAAGGGTTAAAATCATTCTTCTAAAAGTTCTCAAGAAAACTGACAGATGCAATACCCTTACTCAGCATGCCTACCAGTTCTGTTCCAGGGACTATTTTCTATAAAAAAAAAAAAAAAAAAGCACATACATACATACATAATATATATATATATATATATATATATATATATATATATATATATATATATATATATATATATATATATATATATATATATATCTACACACACAGTGGTCCCCCGTATTCGTGGGGGATGCGTACCTGACCCACCCGTGAATAGTTAGAACCCGCGAATGTTTGGAACACCTATAAAAACGCTAAAAACAGGCTATTTTGTTAGTTAAAACTCAAGAAAAACCACAAAAAACTTTCATACTTGGTTTTTTTAATAGTTTTATCACAAAAAATGCATTTTATGATGAAATTGATAAAAAAACCAGGAATTTGTGGATATTTCTCATAGAAAAATACCGCGAATGTGCGAATTTTCCGCGAATAATGCGGGGAAACGTTCCCGAGAGAAATCCGCGAATGTGTGAGTTCGCGAATCCGGAGAACGCAAATACGGGGGGCCCACTGTATATATACAAAACCTGTGGATAACTGAAAGAAACTTTTTGTTTTCAAAGTGGCATTTGTGTCATGGCTTTTTGCTTTCACAGTGGTGTTTGTGTCATGGCTAAGTCATGAAAAAACTACAAATATACAAGGATAACATAAAATCACAGAGTAAACTTAAAAAATTAAATTACTTGTGAAGACAAAAATAATTAAATTTTCAAGATGAAGTAAGATGACAAATAAGAAGCATCACCAAATATGGAAATAAAATATACATATATAATACTAATTCCTTTCCTCATATCCCAGGTTACTCTCACATAATCAAGTGATAAAGATTACCTTTTTATAAGAAGGTTTATTTATAAAGTTCTGTTTCTAGTCTACTGCAAGACTTAGGAATTATTATATATTTTATTATAACCTGGATTGTGTTAATAATTTACAGGACAGGATCATGGAATGCTTTGCACCATTTTATTTATCTGCCAAAGCAAGTACACTTGGCCTTGAACACGCTATCATTTGGTACACAATTCTTTGCTTATGCAACATGTTTAAAAAACTAAAATTATTTTCAGTAAATAATTTTTTCACAAAATAGCTGCTGATCATGATTATGAAGAAATTTCCTCAAATCTCATTAACTGTACTGTTTTACAAAAGAAAAGGCAATATCTTTTATTTGCTTATTGATGACTTTTTCAAATACATACTATGTAAAGTACCTATAAAACCCATTTTCACTACCCATGATGGACAAATGGACAATCTTTTTATTGTATTCCAAATAAAAAGGAAATATTTTTTATCTGCTTATTGGAGACTTTTTCAAGTACAGTAGTATCTATAAAACCCATCTGCACTAGCCATGATAGACAATCTTTTTACTACTACTAGAAATGGTGCTGTAAATATCTATACATACAGTTTATGAATGGTGTTTATGAAATTTCACTAAGTATGGAATATATAATTTCGTCTAGTTTACCCATGAGAAGACTAATATGTATATTGCCATAGCATGAAAATATAGAGGAAATTGTTTTTCCTTCAAATTATGTATAACAGGAGAATTTTGGTTCACTAATCCTGAATATGGTTGTTAAACTGCAGTACACATAGTATACTGTAAACAAAACATATTAGTAGTGTGGTATGGTATCCATACTAAAAAAATTTACTCAAACAAAAGTAACAGCAGACTTCATTCCTTGTGGGTGTCAAATCTGATAGTCAAAGTATTATAAAAAAAAAAAAAAAGGTGAAGTTCCATAAGCTTTTCTTTTAATTAATAAGCTAAGATGGTTATAAATATCTTGATGCCATGATTTTAACTCTAATGACCTGTGACACCTAATGTACATCACATGCCAAGTGGCAATAGTGCCTTCCATTCAAGGATTGCCTAAAGATAATGAAAAACTAGTGCATGCATAAGGATTGGCTCCTTCTTGTCACATGAAAATTTGACTAAAACTGTGCAAAGTGGGATGAACTATGACCTAAGGATGTTTTTCTATTGATTATTTAGGCGAGAAAGACCAGCTTTGTATATGAGAAAAAGTCACATCTTTGATGTGATTCCCAAAAGCTGAAAGTATCTACATAATAGTACAAATTCTGAATTTCTTGCAATCTCCCAAAACTTGAAGAAAGGTGAGTGGATAGGCAGTGAAGTCTTTCTAAAACGCAGTACAATGAATCAAATACATATACAGATACTATCTGTATATGTATCCCCAGCTAACATAAATAAGACTACTGTCCATAGTAATAATCTATACAGTATAAATAAAAGGCAATTTCTGTCTGTTTGTCTGTCTGTTCCCTATGCATCCCCAAACTATCAAAGCTAGGGCTACCAAATTTTTACCATGGACTCCCCTCCCCCAAGGAAGGTTTTAGTCAAAATCTGAAATTCGATGGCCATTTCTAAGGGTGTCATAAGGGTCATAACCCCTCTTTTTCATACCTCATCATCTTTTACAACTTTTGGAGTTGACATCTATAGAGACATGTTTTTATAGGTACAAATAAGCTTCCTACAATATGGGGCTATAAGGCACCCTCAGTAGTAAGGGGAGGCAACCCCCCCTCAAAAAGGAATGGGCAGGAGGTCTAACCCTTTCGACTTATTGACCAGGGAAGTAGGAGATCGTAGCTTACATACCGCGACCTTGATAGCAGGGAGGCTTCAACTCCCAGGGGGGAAATTAGGGCCCAAAGTGTCAAAGATGGGCCTACTGCATTCAAATTTAGTACCATGAGACATAGTAACTAACTAATAAAGCATTTAACATCAACTATAGACTGAGTTTTGTCTAGGGCCATTTAAGGTGGCACCCAACGTGGGGGGGGGTTGTATGACTGGTGAAGGAAAATGATTATGGAATGTTTAACTGAAGTGAAGAGGCTGAAGGAGGAGTTGCAGTTGTTGAGGGAAGCTAAGGAAAGAGTGGAAGAAGAGAATGAGAGGTTGAGGGAAGAGTGTGAGGAGCTGAAGAGCAAATTAGAGGAAATGAGAGGAATGCTAAGGAGTGTGAAAGTGGAAATGAAAGAAGAGGAGAAAGGAGCGGAAGAGAGAATGGTTGAAAAAATGGACGAAAAGTTCGAAGTAATGATGAATGCAGTGCAGGAGATGATGAAGGGATTCATGGAAAAGGGAGCAGTAGGAGGTAGGCCTACTGGGTCTTGTGATGGGCCAGGAGTGACAAAGAAAGAGCAAATGGATGAGAGTACGAGTGACAAAAGTGATTTGGTTGTGATAAGTAAGGGAAAGAAGGGGAAGACACAGGATAAGGATAAACCCGAGGACAAGAGTAAGAAGGGGGCTGAGGAAAAGAAGAAGACTAAGGGAAAGAAGGCTAGTAAGGATGACGGACAGGATGAGACTAGGACTGAATACGTTGGGGAAAGGGCAGAGTGATTTAGATAGCGATGAGTGGAAACAGGTAGGTAAAAAGAAGGGTAAGAAGAGCATAATTAAGAGCATGGATGTTAGTATGGAAGTTGATTTGTTGTATTCGGAAGGGGTTAGGAGGGATCAGAATGGAAGTAGCGAAAGTGAGAGTGAGAATGAGCAGGAAGTACGAAAGGCTGTGTATATGAGAGGTACCATGATGTACACAATATGAGGAATATGGTAGTAGGGACATAGGGGCCTTTTTTAAGGAATATGAGAAGTATTGTGTGGCTAAGTATGGGAATAACAAGAGAGTCTGGGCAAGAGAGTTGGGTAGCTTTTTGAGGGGATACATACAGTGGACCCCCCGTATTTGCGTTCTCCGGATTTGCAGACTTCTTTCGGGAACGTTTCCCCGCATTATTCACGGTAAATTCGCACATTCACTACATATTTTTCTATGAGAAATATCCACAAATTCAAGGTTTTTTTTATCAATTTCATCATAAAATGCACTTTTTGTGATAAAACTATTAAAAAACCAAATATGAACATTTTTAGTGGGTTTTTCTTGAGTTTAAATTAACAAAATAGGCTGTTTTAAGCGTTTTTAAAGGGGTTCCGAACATTCACGGGTTCTAACTATTCACAGGGGGGTCTGGTACGCATCCCCCGCGAATACGGGGGGGACCACTGTATTTGTTGAGTATGTATGGGGTAATGATGAGTGTAGGGAATGTGCTGTATGAGAGTGTGAAAGCCAGGATTGTGGAACAGGCGAAGAGGAAGAGCAGCATTAGATATAGGAAATAACATGATTTTGAAGAGGCAAGAATGAATGTTGGTGAGTTGTTGTCAATGTATGTGTGCAGGTTGGAAACATTAGCTAGGAAAAAGTTTGGGGACAAAGGGAAAAATGAGTGTAAATAGTTAGTGAGGAAGTTGTTGGCAACTGTGCCTGAGAGTGTGTATGAGTTTATAAATCTGAAATGTAAGGAGAAAATGCGACGGACGAATGAAAGGTTGACGTGGAACGACATTTTAGAAATAGTAGAGGATTATGAGTTAGATAGGTGTATGAAAGAGAGTAAGTGTTAGGAATGAAGTAGCTGAGGGCATACCAGAGTTTAAGAGCTATAGGGAGGCAGTTTTAGAAGGGCCGAGGCGAATGGCAAAGCAAGTGGTTGATAGGAGCGTTAGAGCAAGTAACTTAAGTATAGTTAACCCTGAGATTGGAGTGCAAGCGTTGGATGAGTAGGGTCCGTTAGTCGTGAACGAGAACAGTAGTTATAGACGTGGAAAGCAAGGAGACAAGAAGAATGAATATCGGTGGGCGTTAGGAGCATGTTTCGGGTGTGGACAGGCAAGTCATATGGTGAGTAATGTAAGAAAGATAGGGATATTAAGAGTTCCAGGTGTGGGCAGGTAGGGCACATAGCGAGTGTATGTAGGGGTAACCGTGTGACCGAGGTTTGTGGTAATTGTGGAAATTGTTAGGATGTGTAAGGAACCGCATGCAAAATGTGTTGAATGTGGAATGGAAGGTCATGTAGCCATTGTGCGTAGGCAAAAGAGGATAAGTCAGGCTGAGAATTTGGGAAACCAGGCACAAAGGGGATTCAGTTGGGTGGGTCCTCTGGTGTACGGGCAGTAAGTGTGATACATGTGCGTGAAGGATTGTTGGATGAAAAAGGGTTTGGAGATAGAGCTCATGAATGTATGAGTGTAAAAGTGAGGTGCAAAGGGATGTGTTTGGTTGCTTTGACTGAAACTGGGTGCAGTGTCAACATTCTTTTTAAGAATGGATATGACAAGTTATGGAGTGAGAGTGAAATTAGGAAATGTGAAGGGGAGGTACGAGGAATAGGAAATTTAGGTATGCCTGTGGTGGGAATGTTGCATGAAAATGTAGAAATTGAAGGGGTAGTGATCGATGACAGTGACTTTTATGTGATCGAGGGAATGAGTGATAAGTATAATCTGTTGTTAGGGTACAGGTTCCTGAAGAAGTGTGGGATGGTGGTCCGTCCGAGCACGAATATGATTGAATTGCATATGAAGGGGAATGTACGTAGAGAGTTGTACTTGGATAGGGATGGAGGGGTAAACAGTAAAATATGGAAGGGGGTGCCGTTGGTTGCGAAAGAGTGTAAAAGTGCCCCGAGAAGTTGGAGAATTTGTTAGTGTGAAAGTTGTGTGGCCTGATAGTCTTGGGATAGTCAAAGGTGACAAGTGTGCATATGTGGTTGAGGGTGTGGATGCGAACAATTTGGTAAGAGCGAGCGTGCATGTAATGTATATGACAGGATTTTAGATATGAAGAATCCTTGGGTTTTTGTAGCCTCATTGCCATGTATATCAGTGGCGAGTGTCAGTTACGAGCATTGGGAGAAGTGAGGGTGTATGTGATGAGAGCCAGTGATGGATAGTCGGTGTTTTTGGCACTCTTAAATATAATTGGTAAGTTATTTTGTGTTTTTGAAGCTGCTGTTTGAATTATTGTTGGTATTGTATGTTTGAAGGCTGTTGTGCCTGTGTTGTTGAATTTGTTGTGCTTATGAGTTCTGTTGTGTTGTAGATGAGTTGTTGAATGCTGTTGTCGGTGATTTGTCGTGGTTCCTTGGTGTTGTGGGCAGTGTGTTGACTTGTCGTGTTATTGGTTTTTGTGCAGTGGTCTTTTGTTGAATAGGTATTGAATTGTTGTATGGTTGTTGTCCTTGTTTAGTTGTTTGTGTATTATGTTACGACGGCTAGCCTACCCTAGCCTAGCCTAGCTATGCCACACAGCGGACAGCAGCGCAACTCCTCACCCTGAGTGTGTGGTAAGTACACGTGTTTTGAGTTTTTTTGGTTTTAGCTTGTAAACCTGCCACACCCTTGTTTTTGGCCAGTGGTGACTGACTGAGCTAGTGACGCAGTAGCATTTGGCTGGGGAAAGATGTTTGTCTAAGTCATTTAGATAATGAATGTGCAAAACATCTCCAAAGGATGGGTACAGCTGCTAGTTTAAACATATACACTGTGAATGAAGATTTCTAATAAGTTTGGAACTAAACTAGAAGACTTCATAGAAGAAACTCAATGGAATCCTACAGCAGTGCTGTCAAGTCTATAATTCACTTTAGAAAAGAGTGATCATCAACATGAAGGATCAGTATGAAGGAAGCATGGGCACTCAAGCCTTATGCAAAATTTATCAAAATCCCTGATAATATTCTGAAAAATAAAGGGATTCTCAAGAGGGGATGACCAAAGTAATGGATCCTATCTGTGGGGTGCATGCTGATTATCTTTGTGAACTTGATCCACTTTTCTATGTACACTGCTTTGTGTTCTGAAGGAATGATTCAAAAGGTTTTTCAATGTGTAAGAGCTTGTGTAAATTAGAACTGTAGTTTCTTAACCTTATACATACTATTCAGGCCATTGCCCATGCCTTTTAGTCCTTTCAACAGTTCCTTACCTCATTACCTTAACTTTGTTATATTCTTGGCTAACTTGTTGATCCTATTCCAATGGAACCTTACTAAGCCAGACTATGTAGATTATTCCCACAAAAGCATCCTTGGTTTTTGCTGGTTTATCTTTAAATCCTTTCTAGACTATCTTAGCACCTTAATGTTTAGATGTATCTAACTGCAGTTACCTTTCTACTTACAGTACAAACAGTAAATCTGTAAGTCAAGAATAGTTACAATGCAACTTCTGTATGCAATACCACAATTTCCTTTCACAAATTTTACCTACCTTATAAAATACTGCAATGGGTATTGTACTGTATAAAACTGTTTTTTTGTTTAAGTCACTTTTTACCATTTTGAGTTTTATTCAATTAATGGTATGACATCTAAATAACATTTTGCATGGATCTAAATTTCTTTTGTGTTGCATAATTTTTTAAAAATCATTTGCTTTTTACATATAAGCATATTAATGATTAACACTTCACCCTTAAACTGGTACACTACTAACACCTCATATAATCTTTTCATTATCAACTCTGTAAATGTGAAAAACCAAAATCTATGAATTGCCAAACTCATACAAACTTATCACTCATACATGATCATGTTAAGTTCAAGGTATATGCTAAAGATGACAGAAATAAATAATAATTCTGTAAACAAAAGACAATTTCAAGAATCCTAGTTTTACAGTATAACCGGGATTTTCATGAAAATTTCCTGCCATACTTGGACCATTTATGGCTCACCAAAAATTTGGTAAGTGTATGCCATGCACCAAATATCACTTAAATCCAATCATTATCACACAAGTTACTGAGTAACAAAAGTGTGATGCTTGAACAAAAGGAGAAACCAACTAGAACCTGTCTAACAGTCCTCTGACAGCAATGATGAGGGAAAAAAATAATAATCATAAAAGAACGGCCTAGCAAAAACACCTATCAAGAATAATGATTCATTGCACATTTCTTGACAGACAGCATGACTAGCAAGGGGCAGGTGATATGTAATGCTTTTAACATAAGTAAATCCAGGGCCAACATAATTACTGTTTCTACACTAAATGTCCCATTTTACAACATTATAGTCAACCATTGTTAAAAGCTAAGATATTTGTGTCAAATACCAAGTATGATGGCTAGCAAAATGAAAAAAAACCAAGAAAACTATCACTCATCTTGCAAATGACCTTAAGGTTGTTCAAAATCTTTCCTCTGAATACACAATAAAATCTGATAAGTCACAGTAACATCTACTGAAAAAATTACTAGGGTTTCCTCTCTTAAAAAATATACAGAATCATGCACATTATTTAAAATAACATAGAAATAACTGTAATTTGAATTAATGGTTGTCAATCATGCTGCAAAATTGCAAAAGAATGTACATATTAAAAAATTAAGTTGCTCTTGATTCTGATAAATACAACTTACATCAATTAATATATATATATATATATATATATATATATATATATATATATATACATACACATGTATATGTATATATATTATATATATATATATATATATATATATATATATATATATATATATATATATATATATATATATATATAGTGGTACCTCGAGATACGAAATTAATCCGTTCTGAGACGGCCTTCGTATCAAGAGTTTTTCATATCTTGGAACATATTTTACATGTAAAATGACTAATCCGTTCCAAGCCCTCCAAAAACACCCCAGTAAATTATATTTCCAGGCCTAAAACACATGTTCTAGGGTTACGACGGAAGAAATATGACTCCAAAAAGGCAAAATACTGTACATACTTGAGTAATATTCAACTGCATATAACGTTCAACCCCATTTTTACTGCATATATTAGGACTTTAGCATATGTCCCTTAGCAATAAGCCTAGCCTATGTTAGTGGTTGCTACTGTAGCCTAGTCTATGATTCTGACATCTAAACCTAAGAGCTAAAAGCTTAGAATATGCCAATAAAATGTATAAATAATCAGTATGTACTCATTTCAAATAATTATTAATTAATCATTAACTATAATACACAAACAAACAAAAAACAAACCTTCCAATTGATTGTTTACATTCTCAGCTCTTACCCGTCTTACGAGTATCGAACGAGCGCCAAGCAATCATTTTTCCTAGCACACAGTAAGCCATAAATTGTCATTAGTATCTCTCTTCAACTAATGAAACCACCAAACAGTATAATAACCATTCATTTCTATTCTTTATTCTATCTTTACCTAATGGAGATACCGAGTTACTGACAGCTATAATGAAACATACGTAATACGTATACGTAACGTAATAATAAAACAGAAGAAGAATTCTAAAAAATGCGTATTTGTTGGCAGTCTGATTTATTTTATATTTTATGATATCTAATTCACATTTTTTTTTTATTAAATGTATTGCATGTACTCATTTCAAATAATTATTAAGTAACCATTAACTATAATAAACAAACAAAAAAAAGCTTCCAAACGTCTGTTTACATCCAGCACTTACGAGTATCGAACGATCGCCAAGCAATCACTTTTACACAGTAAGCCATAAATTTTCATTATCTCTCTTCAACTACTGAAACTGCCAAACAGTATAATAACCATTCCATTTCTATTCTTTATTCTATCTTTATCTAATGTTCTTTTTTTTTATTAAATGTATTGCATGAATACTAAGTTTTTCAATTTACAGCAACCTTTTACCAATAGAATACTTAAAGCACAAGGGGTAGATGCTGACCAATAGGAGAGCAGGACCTTATGGGGTGACTAGCATCAGGAACCAGTGGGAGAGCGGGAGGATGGTGGCGAGTTTACTCAGTTGGCGGCGCGGGAGTTTTAAAATTGTTCTCGGTGGTCCGGGCAAATCTTGGGACTTTAAAGCAACAACCTTTCGTATCTTGAAAACTTTTCGTATGTAGAGCAGTAAAATTTTTCATATTGGCTTTCGTAACTTGGTTTATTTTTATCGTAAGTTGAGCCTTTCGTATCTCGAGGTACTACTGTATATATATATATATATATATATATATATATATATATATATATATATATATATATATATATATATATATATATAATATATTTACACATATATACTATATACTATACATATATATATATATATATATATATATATATATATATTCTATATATATATATATATATACGTATATATATATATATGTATAATATATATATATATATATAATATATAAGGAAATTTTCAGCTGATTTTGTATACTTTATGAAATAAAAACTGTAATTACTTTCATTAGTAGGAGCCAACAATTTTGTAAGGTGTCATATATTATTCAAAATGTATTACAGAATTCTTATACCTAAACAGCAGCTATCAAGCTGAAGATTTTTACTGGTCAACAGGACAGAAGCTTAAGTGTGAGTCTGTATACTACACCAAGATTAATTGCAGAATAATATTCACGTGAATTCAAGTATCAGTTTCATAATACTACACAGACTGTCATCATTAAATTACCCATTGCAAACAATTATCCACCCACCAACATGAAAATATGAACAAGCAAACAGAACAAATCCTATATCCATTATTGACCAGGAACTTAACGTTCTATGCAATCACGAGGTTTTCTCCAATATAATGCAAGTCTGATTCCTGAATTACCACAGCTTTGGAAGAGGGAAACACGGTAGAATGATGCAGCACTACATTCACATACCATTTGCTTTTGCTTAAAACAAAGTGTTTCATTTTACCATTCAGTAACCTCCAATTTCCAAATGTCATTGCTCAAAAATTACAGCAATGTTTATGCATAACACATGTGCTTCATAAAAAACCATATGGTAAAAATAGATACTGATGCTGCAGATAACTGAGATATCAGGATATAATTATTTTGATATTTTGATTATCTTATAGTGTACATTGTGTATATAATATAATCACATGAGAGAGAGAGAGAGAGAGAGAGAGAGAGAGAGAGTCTAAAATGCAATATATGAAGAAAATAACATTTAAATTTATAATAAAAACCAAACTCAAATCTGATGAAAAAGATACAAAAGCTTGAGACAATAAGTAAGGAATGCAAAAAGTCATGAAGTTAATATATGCAAAATAAACTAGAAAATTCACAATTAATAAAGGGAAATCAAGTAAGATAAGTAAAACAACAGGAAACTAGAACTTTGCAAGAGCCTGGAAGTGTCTTGTTGGCACACCTTCAAAATTCAGCTGACCCTCAATTATGTACAGCAAGACATTGAGCAAAATCAAAACTAAACCTCCTTGACAACAACAAATGCTTTCTCATTCAATGTGAGTCTTTTTTTTTCTGTATCTATCCTTACTAAAGATAAGCTTCTTCAGAGTTCAATCTCAAAGAAATGAGAATCTCGTCATTTTCCTTCACTAAAAAGAAGAAAGAGCAAAATGAGATGAAACAAACTTTGTTTTCATTTCCTGGTGTTTTCATACTTCACAGACCATAGAATTTTTCTAACAACACACAAGATACGGAATTCGATTTTCATGAACAGCTAACATTTACTGAGAAAAACCACAAAAATAAAAATAATTCCCCACTCAACAAAAATATAAATGTCAAATAAACCATGATCACGCACCGATGTCATAATGAGGTTTTTTTGTGCATGAGCAGAGGCCACATCAAACACGTAATCACAATGCCATTTCTTCAGAGGAACCAACAGTCTAGGGATATTTCAATTAGCGACAGTATTGAGTGTCATGTGGGTGCCTCATTCAAACCACGTACTTGAAGAAATATGTTAATCTACTACATTCAATTAGGGCTCTCACATCTGTTCAAAATTCCAATCTCCTTCTCTCTTCCTCTTACACATGCACATCACGTGCGCAAACATATATACACGCATATAAAAGCATTCGGTAAGATCAAATTTCCCAAATAGGGCTTACAGGAACTGTCTACAAGAGGGAGGCAATTTTAATATGAAATGCACTCAAATTTTAATTATACACTTTCTTTATAAGGTCTGGGAGGGTCCACAAAAAGTTAAAAGTCCTCCTCACTAGTAGGACACTGTCTACTTATTTGATATACCACAAGGTCACACACAACTTTTAGGGCACATAAGGAGGCAAAAAGTTAATCAGTTGCGCTGCTCTTTACTTCCTCAGTTCAAACTGTACATATTTGCATTCATACTGGAACATATGCACTGACATAACCATAGTTGAAGCTTTTGCATTAGTAAGAGTATTAAGAAACATTTGACTGATAGTATACAAAGCCAAGGAACAAAAAGGGCATATTAATGCAGAGGCAAGTTCAAAGACAACTGAAAATCAAATGATATGATATATATATATTATATATATATATATATATTATATATATATATATATATATATATATATATATATATATATATGTGAATATCATAACAATCCAAAGATACACACTGCCAAGACTAAGAAATGACTTACCTGTGATTATATTTTCTGAGGTTTTTTAAACCATATTTTCCTTCTTGCGAACCTTTTGAGACAGGAAGACTTTCAAGGTTGGCCATAAGAAGATTGATAGATGTTTTAAGTTCCTCCAAGTAGAGCGACTCCATCTCTTTCACAACAAATTTGGGCATCAACTTCCGGTTCTGTGAGATGAAAATATACAACATCCAGGTAATATGAGATCATAAAGCACATTCAATTCCTTTTAAGAATGAGGAGCATGTAAACATGATTAATATTTCTTGTGAAGAAAAGGTCACCATCATATGAAATTCTGAAACGAGTTCATCACAGTTCATGACGATCAAAGAGTTTTACTGCCCAACTACATAAGATTGCACAGTATGTGTATTCATCTTGTAGACTACTACATCTGCATACTATAAAAATTCTATGATACTGAAAGTACAAGAAAAACATTATGTTTACAAAGAAGTTTCAAACATATATTTGTATACATCAAGGCTATCTTTAATACCAGAAGATATAACAAATTTTTCAATAATAGAAATTTGTGAAACACAAGTCAACCTGACATGACATTTGGTAATTAAAAATGCATTTCATACCTTCCATGCATATAAATGTTTTGCTATAAGTTCTTGTTGGCATTAAAGACTACTAATTAAATCTACCAAGTATAAAATTGCAGAAAGAAACATGGAAATGAGACAAGCTTCACATACAATGCTGAAAATTATATACAACCATAAAACCTTTGAAATCATTTTTAGTCTTACTGGAGGTATCCAAAATTTAAGTAACGAGCCATTCATAAACTATATACATATATGAATAAATCAAGTGAGCAGGCATAAGAACTGAAGAAATTAAAGTTAAAAGTATAATTATTGTAAACATAACTGTATATTTATATATACATATACAGTATATTCAATACAACCATCCATATGTATATATACAATATATGTTATTTATATTTTATATGTACACATACACGTAAACACATGTACAAGCACAAACATGTACATAAACATACATCATATTCATATACTATATATATATATATATATATATATATATCATAGTATAGTATATATATATATATATATATATCTTCAAGTAATCAAAGTCCACAATTATGTAAAATGTGTATTAAAAATACATAAAAGACGGGAGCTTTCGTCTACTGATCAGTAGACCTCATCAGCCGTACTGATTTTTTCTTTTCAAAAATTATATACAAAAAAGTTACGAAGGACAGGCAGGACTCTGGAAACGTCTCCGAGGGAGATAACCACCAAAACAAACTCTACTTAATTATGTTATTCCCTCGTTCAAAATGTCTGCCAAAAGACGAGCCGATCGTCGTGGTTGAACTACCTCCCTCTGTGTGTTCGGCTGTTCCCTCGTCCAAAACTTCTGCATCGGCACCTGCAATGGGGGTTCTTCCTTCCAATGCCTGGGCAGGAGAAAGAGAGACAACCTGCCCAGGCATTGGAAGGAAGAACCCCCATTGCAGGTGCCGATGCAGAAGTTTTTGGACGAGGGAACAGCCGAACACACAGAGGAGGTAGTTCAACCACGACGATCGGCTCGTCTTTTGGCCAGACATTTGAACGAGGGAATAACATAATTAGAGTTTGTTTTGGTGGTTATCTCCCTCGGAGACGTTTCCAGAGTCCTGCCTGTCCTTCGTAACTTTTTTGTATATAATTTTTGAAAAGAAAAATCAGTACGGCTGATGAGGTCTACTGATCAAGTAGACGAAAGCTCCCGTCTTTTATGTATTTTTAATACACATTTTACATAATTGTGGACTTTGATTACTTGAAGATTTTCCAGTCACGTTATGGTGATTTTTTGAGATATATATATATATATATTATATATATATATATATATATATACATATACATATATTATATATATAATATATATAAATATACATAGTATTATATATATATATATATATATATATATATATATATATATATATATAAATATACTAGTATTTATATATATATATATATATATATATTATATATATATATATATATAGTATATATATATATATATATACATATACATAGTATTATATATATATATATATATATATATATTATATATATATATATATAGTATATATATATATATATATATATATATCACACCACTGTTGACCATTAGTATATCATATCCCAAGGGCATCTGATCTGAAAGGGGCCTCCTTAATGTAAATGCAAAGTGGGTACTTCAATGTCCTTTTCATGATGTTGATTGGAGGGGTGATCTTGTCATCATACATTTTTGTCAGCATGAATTTTATGTTTCTTTCAACGGAAACATTCCTAAAGAGGGAACTGACATAAAAGTTATCCAACTATCAGAACTATTACTACTACTACTACTTAGAAGTTCAAGGAATTTGCTGAGAATACAATGGTGTAGTTGGAAATATTGGCGAACCTCTGTTTCAACTATGACTCAACTATTATGTCGAGACCCTCCTCGAATGCGATGGGAAGGTTACAACAATGGGGCCACTCCCACAGGAAGCCATCTTAAGAAACAACAAAACTTAGCAGCTATCACTGGAGCCGAGTTTTTCTATAGGGGTTCATTGAAACAACTAATGAACTCTGGGCCCATCCTCAAATTATCTACTGAGTAGGCAAGCGTTCTATATATATCCTCTTAAAAGATGGACGGCTACTTAACCAAGATAGAAACAATTTTAAAATGACACTAAATTCAAGATGACAAGGAACCTACCAATAACATCAAGCAGTGATCCAACAACTAATCAAAGTGGTCAACACTCACCAGGATGGCATCAAACTCCCAAAGGTAATACATAGAATATTAACCTACATTTTTTACATGGGAACGTGAGAACCCATCAGTGGGGAATCCAACACAGTCTATAATCGCAAGATCCCTACCCTCACTAACCACCTTGCAAAGAAGCTGATGGAAATCCTGATGTCTTTCATCCTGTCCCACTACAGCATAACATTCTCAATGGAATTCCTTGATCTCACCCATAGTAATGGCTCCAATGGCATTATAGTTTCCCTTGATCTCGTATCTTTTTACAAAATTCATGTCAACAGAACCATTGAATGCATTCAGACAACTGTGCATGATGATATCACTCAAATCAACATCCTCCAGGAGACACTGAATGTTCCACTTGGCATCTGCACAAAGGAGGCTCTTTCACAAGCTCTAGGGAAACAATGTACCATCAGACATACAGTAATATATTAAAACCCACCCTTACACTAGCTTTTCATGAACTTCAATATAGGGGCATTGAAAAAAAACGCCTTCAGGGAAAAAGGTGTCCCCACCATCTACTGCTGTTATGCCATTGATACCTTTCTCAAGACTGCTGATGATGATGCACTCTTACATCTCCAGGACACCTTTGTAGTGAAGTCTGGTCTATGCTTCAAATTAGAGAGAAGCAAAAACAATTAGTTTCCCTACCTTGGTCTCCCACTTAATTACCAAGATAACATTGAAACCTCTGTCTGTGTTGAGACTATCAATGCAGGGCTCTGTTTGAATGGTATAAACATGAGGCCAAAGAGCTACAAGAAATCTACTTATACTGCATACAGTCAAACTTCGGTGTTTGTACACCTCTCTTTTTGTTGTTTCGGTTTTTGTAGACTTATTTTCTACGAAATTTTATCTTAGTTATCATAAGATTCACCAGTTTTTGTACACCCTGAAACGCTCTATCCGGGGCCCAGCACATGAGAGCCCCAAGTATTGAGCATCCAAACAAAGCATCCCATCTTCTTTTGTGACCCATTCTGCTTTTGTGTTCATTTTTTTTGTGCTTTTTTATTCGAGTGCAATTGCTAAATAAGCCATCATGGGACCAAAAAAAGTTCCAAGTGCTAGCCCTTCTGTAAAAAGGGCGGGAAACTCTACAGAATTTTAGAAAGAAGTCGTAGCAAAGTGTTGGAGGAAGATGCATGCCAATCTCAGTGAGAAAGTGCGTACAACAAGCGCTGCTGTTGTGAATTTAAGGCTAGCAGAGGCTGCTTTGAAAAATTCAGAAAACAAATGGGCATACATAATGTGCCTACTTCAGGGATTAGAACATGTTTCCAAAGTGGAAAGATGTAAAAAATTTTGTGGAGGATTATCATCCCAACACAGAAGTTGTAACCCATGTCTCCAACATGTTTAATGACAATGCCATTTTAACTTTAGGCAAATTTTTAAGAAATGCCAAAAACAAATGTCTCTGGACAGTTTTGTTGTGCAACAGGAGTTCAGTAACTCTCAAGCTGGTCCTTGTGCCAGTGAAAAACAAAGTGGGGAAGTAACCTCATATAGGGCCAGTAAAAAACTAAGAGAAGTAACCCCAGATAGGTCCTTGATGCCTGACGTCCTTCTGGAGGGAGATTCTCCTTCCAAACAATAACCTCTCCTCCTCCCTCTACACTTACTCTCTGTCTTCCATACATTAACAAGTGTTTTCCATAAAGGTAAGAGTGATGTTAAATGTTCATTTATTCATTTCATTAGTCATTTACATTTATTTCTCATTGTTTTCTGTATGTAAAACTGTGTTTATTCCCTATAAAATGTACTTGAAAAAATATTTTAGGGGGTCTGGAATACATTAATTGTATTTACATTATTTCTTATGGGAATTATTGGTTTGGTTTTTGTATGTTTTGCATTTCGTGGGAGTTTCTGGAACAGATTATGTACGAAAACTGAGGCTCCACTGTACATAAAAAATGGACTCTCCCAACAATATGTGGACAGTGACATCCTTAATACTACCATTGACAGGGTTACCAGCAAGATTGTGGATCAAATGTACAGCAACCACATTAGCAGGGGATCAAAAGACAATAATGATGAAGGGATGTCAACCCTTTCTCATAAAAATTCTATGACAAAAGCACACAAAGAGGATGGCTGCATTATGTAAAACATAACTATCAAGCTTCCATCCTGCTGAGAGTATGGCAGGTAAAAATATTGTCTCATATACTATTAATATGAAGAGACTGCATCTTCTAAAGAAAAGCATGAGTCACCACCCAGCTGAGCTCCAAAGGAATACCCTGCCCAAACCAAGTAATTTGGGTCTGACCAAGCTTCATATATTGGGAAGACTAAAACTCATCCAATGAGGAGAACGACCAGGCATCTTCAGGACTGTGCTATCAAGTGACATTAACTTGAGAAGCATGCCCTCTGTCTCCCTAGAGTAACACTATTTGCAGGGAAGAAGTATTAAAACTACAAGAGAAACCCCCATATATACTCCCCATTCATGGTGCAATAAATAATGAAAAGGAAAAACTTTTGATGAATTTACAATGGGGAAAATTATTCACACTACCAATTGAAACAACTCTGCGACCTTCAAACTTTCTCTGAGGGTCTCCACCGTAGTGCTGACTGGACTACACAGCAAGTGATAGGGAGCAAGAGAGTTCCACCCAACCACAAACATCACCGACCTTTTTTCACATTTCCACTAATACAATATCCTGCACTCTGACTGGTTATTTTCTTCTCACAGAATTTGTATAAATACATATTGTTCTGTTGTGTTTATTCTCCATAAAAATGAAACTGTGTCAGTTTTGAAATCTTCAGCTATCTACTCCCAAACAAAATCGCAGTCTTGTATACAACCATGACTATACTATTCCAGTTACATACTGATGATGAGAAGACTTTCCACTACCTTGGAAAATTAAAAATAAAATTGTTAACACGTATGCTGCTATCAATTTATATATATACTATATATATATATATAGGAGCGTATATTAATATATAATAGTAATATAATGTATATATATACACACACATATTATACACACACAACACAACAACACACACACACACAACACACACACACCACACATATATATATATATATATATATATATATATATATATATATATTATATTATATATATATATATGTATATATATATATTCTAAGTTACTTTTACCTCCTCACAAAACACACATTTATATATTTATAACAGCTAGAATATCCTCTTCTTTATTTTATTTAAGTTTTTGGATATGTTTGTCATAGCCTTGAATCTAAATGAAGGGTGAATGAGGATTATCATTATTATTAATAAAATAGTTTAACCAGACCACTGAGCTGTTTATCAGCTCTCACAAGGGAATGAGAAAACTCAGCACCTGTGGTGGGGTTCAGACTCCAGCAGGGTCAATTTAAAACATTCTGCCACCAAGATACATATAAGCATATTTCAGCTCATTCATGCATATATTGGTCAAATTTAGCTATATTATATTAGTGCTGGAACAGACCCATCCTCACTTTTTGGTTGCCCTTGTCATGACAAACCCTGCATCTAAATGAAGAAAAAGAGCAATGATTTTTTTTATTCTTCGTTTGTAATCCAGGTATTGTAGTGACAATTTAGGTAGTTAAAAAGTAAATGGAAATTTTTGAATGGTTAAAATGTAAAAGACAGTGACTTTGGCACAGAAGTACTTCAGAGGCAGGGGTACTTTAAGCCTTCAATGACTGTAAAAGTCTTTGCGGATGGCATGATAAGAGAAGTCAGATAACTGGATAAAAAGAGTAGATGCAAAAACTGAAAACAATAGGGGCTGTAAATGTGTGCTTATGGTACTATATATATATATATATCTTATAATATAATATATATATATATTATATGATATATACTATATATATATATAGATATATATATATTATATAATATATATATATATATGCAATACTTACATACGTAAATAACGAAATACTTACATACAAAAATACAAGGTATATTACAATATACAAAATCAAAAAAGAAGAAAGATGAAGTATTAATGCATGATAAGCACCCCCATTTTCCTTAGACAATTCAGAACAATTTAAGTTAAAATCACTTGCATTAGGTCTTCTTTAAGATTAATTATTTCTTTAGAGACAAGCTTATATGTAAACATTAGCTTCACGACATCTGAATAAATAGCTTAAACGCGTGGAATAAAGAAAAAACGCAATATAATAAACTATAAAACTAAAGTATAGTTGTTATTGCATACAGCATTACATCTTATAACTACAAAGTACATGAAAAGTGTCAAACAGCTCTGAATAAAAATATAAATCATAACTACATGAAATGCATTAAATATGCACAAACTAAGAAATATTGAAAGTTAAAAGCATTTACAAGAATAAGATTTAAGTATCATTACAAGTTGAGATTTCATCTGCTCTACATAAACCATAACAGCAGAAGAGACAAAGTATGATAAACCAGATACATGATGGTAAACAGAATCCAAAACTCAGGAGTAATCACACAATCGAATAATAAGTAAATTTACACTAAAAGAACCCAGAGTCAAAACTTGAGGTTTAATGGTAAATACTAAGGGAACTCTATACAGGAAGACTGCATAAAATACTAAAATATGTAATTCAAAGAACTATTCATTCACCTTCAAGTCAATAAACTTCAATGAACCTATATAATAATGCAAGTAATCTGTTTTAAGAATAACTAGCACAGCCAATAGCAACTGCAATTGTATGGTATCAATTGATATACCTATAATATAGCAATTATATGTACATGTATTCCAAATTCAAGGATCTATACAGCAACTCAAATAATCCAGGATGCCACAGTGACAGCAATGATCTTGCAGATATGAATACTAGCCACTGGAATACATATGACACATACTATGTACAGAACTAATAGCCTTAAAAATTGGCAGAGCAAAGTTTTATTTACCTATAGCCTTCATCCAAGAACTAGTTTCTAATATCTACTAATTCAAATGCATACCTATGGCAGACTGAGGCACCTAGGATGAATTCAACGGTAAACTTACTTCTGGGTCCCGTTTTAGACCTTCTAATTCCTTTTTTAAGACGTGGAAATAAACAGAACAACAGATAATGTGGTAAATCAGTATAAATGCTGGAGGAAGTTTAGGAAAAAGAAACATGAAAAAATAAAACCTTAGTTTTAGGCCTACTTTCTATGAACAAGATGACTTCATTAGAACTTTCAACAGTGAAGTAACTATGGTACATATATTATCAAACAATTTTACACATTTACCAAAACTATAACCTAACAATACGTGTCACATGCAATACTTGACACTCCTAAACATTAAACCGCAACTCTACAAAGGACATAACTATAGACCAAAAAGATGAGTATTTTCTATAAATATTTCGTTGTAGACTCTGAGAACAATATCCTTATCACCTTTATTAGAGTTCTTTCCCTTTCTGTTAATGAGGTTAATAAATAATAATGGATTAGGACTGCTAATAAAAGCAGTGCTGAAAGCTGATAGTTAAGTATTGACATAACATTAATTCGCTTACAGTTAAACAGTAGATATAATTAGAATAAAGGGACAAATATTGATTTAAAATTATGTAAATTACCTGATAGGGTAAAACACTTACTTCTCATTCCAAAGGTCACATACTCTTCTTAGTCATAACATTAATAACATGTTCAAAAAGAATGGCACATCCACAAAAGCCAAAATAAAAAAAGCACTTTATTCAATAATTACCACATACATAAAGAAATCTGAAATATTTGAAGGATTTAGCTCTGATGAAAATCCTTATAAAATGTTTAATAATGTACATTAGACAAAAGGAGTCAAGATGCGATGCCAGTTACATGTTCTCCAATATTTGTTTGATCATGATCCTCTTAGTCCCTGATTGGTTCGTTCTATAAATGAACTGTCTCATTCAAGAGTTACTACTGCAAACTGATCGCTATCAAATAACAAAAAAGGTATCTCCAATGGAAGTGTTCCTACCATATTACAGCATCTGATACAACATGGAAAAGTACATTGTTGCTGAGCTCAATAATTAAAGTCAGTTAGTAACATGACTAGCTTAGAAGCTGCTATTCTTGTTGCTATGAGTTCTGGAGCAAAGTGAACCAAATAAAAACCCTACTTAGTAACCGGTACCTTGATTTAAAAGAAAGATGCCTTGAGTATCAAAAATATAGATGAAGTTTCCTTTTAAATCAAAACTCTAAATGAAGTTTCTCTATTGGAAATGTCCTCATTAGATTATAGGACAGACAAGGCTTAAGAAGAGTAAGAGAGGCCAGGCTGTACGATAAGGAGAAAAATGATACAGTAAGGGAAATTATGTAAGTTCCACATAGTACAGTTGAGATACTGATGAAGGAGATGGAGATGGCTTGGACATAATGTCCACACTTTCTTTAGTTGTGGAATTTCACTGAGATACATTGAGTAGCAAGGCACTGGAGGCAATAATGATAAACAATTAAGAGAATAAACATAACCATGCTGGTTAATAGCTGGCATAGGTACTACTAATTCTAACAGGTAATCCTTGCTACTCGGCTACTGAAGCATCTTTTGAGGCATTAGATATAATCTGAGCATTGGAAAATACTCTATATCTTCGAGAGAAATTATGTTATTAATATCGTCTGCTTCAGATCTTAAGTAAACACCAATGTTAAAGAGTACTATTCATCTTTTTGGATCTAAGCACCTCTCTGGATCTTTACTTTTTAAACAAAATTATTTAATATTGTGGTCTCTTTACAAAAAAAAACATATATCATCTTGTTTGTGTATTGTCCATAAGCTGTATATTAAGATAACGTCCAATAATGCCTCTACTACTCATGTCTATTGAATCAATGTATGTTACTACATATGAAGAGAGTCAAACTCCATATCCTATTGAAAAGCTACACTATAATATTGCCTAATTCTGGAGATCTTTTATTGCTGTTTTCACTTATTTGGATCTTCCTTAAACGGTGACCACCGTTGGGGATTACCATAAAACTATAAACAGAAGACCATAAATATGATAAGATAATGACCTCCAAGAAATAATAGTCCTAAATAATGACCTGCTAAAACCCTTGGGGTCACTATCTAGGAAAGATCCACTTTTCACCTAGGGCATTCTATTCTGTCGGAGCTTACTTAATAAGTTAATGACCTCTTAGGTTTGCTGTGAATCTCCACTTCTCTCCAGCCTCACAACTCATACATCTCATCTAAGGTGTGGGTCTTCAAACTTATCTGATGCCCAAAGAAGCCCAGATGATGTTATCACATACTGTTCTCCTCAAGGTGATACAAGGGACATGCCAATGCCATCTCAATCTCCTTCTTCATTAGCCAACCTACATACGAAACTTATGTAATCTACCTTATGGTATAGTTTCTAATTTTAAACTGTAATCTGGCTCCTACTGTTCTTCTTAAATCAACAAAATCTTTTAGATATAGTTTCATAGTCATACCATGATTCATATCTGCATAGCAACATAAGTAAGTCAAACAAGACTAGACTATATCTGATTTCCTAATCTTATTCAGCTAGGCCAAGACTGATTGCCTCTTTTACTTAATCATTAAATTCAGGAGAGCCTGCATTGTATATCACTCTTACCAATTATTTCATGTAGTAATAACTTCATAACAGACAAACAATGACTCGTAAATAAATGATTTACAACAACTGCCTGAGGATCTTCACGGCAAAATGGGGATCAAATTCTCTTACTTCCGGGAGAGTAAGTCAAAGCTATTGAAAGTGTCGTAGTTCAAGCTCTAACAATGTATTTAACAATACTTTCTTAAAAGGTTCTAAAAAAAAATACTGCCTAGATTTAATGTACAGACCGTACAACAAACAGCTTTGGATAACAAGGAGGGTTTAGTCATCTTACTGAGGCTCTGTCTCATTATGCCGTTTATCTCTATGAGTGTATCTTACCTTACAGCTGAATTACTGTGGTGGTATCCAATATTATCTAGATAACTTTCACAGCCTGCACACACACATATATATATATATATATATATATATATATATATATATATATATATATATATAATTTCAAGATATGAAACTAAATTGGAAATAAAACTGAACAATAGATTTATTAAACAAATTTAATGTAAGAGAGCCAACATTTAATGGAGGAGTGTAATATATTTACACATTCAAGGAACCTGCAAGAGTACAATAACTTCCACCAACGGCAGCAAGTCGTAATTTTTTTCTTTTTGTTTCAGATACAATATACTATATATATATATAGATTATATATATATAGATATATGATATATATATATATATATATATATATATATATATATCTCTCTTTTTACTGTAATACAACAGTATGATATGAAGGTAAAGGCCCCCATAAAACACTATTTGAATGTTGAAATGTTCAAATAGTGTTGTATGGGCCTTTTATCTTTATATATTATATAGATATATATATATATATATATATATATATATATATATAATATATATATATATCTATATTGCTGTCCGAATAAAAAGAACTTACCATCCAAATAATAAGGAATATTATTGAGCCCCCAACGATATTCCCAAATACCAAAAAATTATATGACTAAACTGAACCAAAGATTATCACATACAATCAAGAGAAATTTCAATAATGTGATTTTGTGAGCTTCAACAAGACATCCTAAAACACAGAAAGGGAATTTAAAGTCATATGTAAAGTGGCATGCATTTAATCTAAGCAAAAATTTGGCATATTCTTTGACATATCTACATTCTTCTTATATATCACTACACAAAATGAATTTAGTACTGTAAACCTTACATGTAAATTTACCTTTGGAGACGAAGATCTGTAAACCATATGAAAGCTTCTCCAATTTTCCAATATACAAAAACAAACCAAGGATCAACAGCCACAGATGCAAACTTAGGAAACCTTAGCTTACTACAACAGAAGATTATGATTGATTCCTAAGTCACTTGTAATTTTATCAATTACAGTGAATTTATTCCAGTATAATCTGCCCAAGTAGTAATTTGGAAAACCTTAATGACAACCTGATATAATTCACTTGAACTGTTAAAAGATATTAACATCTCCGTTTCAATGTTTAAATTTGCAAATGAATGAAGGATTCTCAAGGGATCACCAATATAATCCTAAATGAAATCGGTGGCGGGAAACTATCATACTGGCCTTTTAAAAGGTAACATAAATTCATCTAACATTTCTATTAGGTTACCAAGCTCCAACTATCTTCTCACCAAAATCATGATTAAGTTTGCCTATAAATAATAAAGCCAGAAAAATAAAATAAAATTTAAAAAAATAAAAAATTTTATAATGTAGGAATTGCTACCTTAAATGAACATAGGAGCAGCACAACACACTGTGCTTAGAAGCTGAATTTTGCATTACATCATTCTGAAAAGGATCCCTCTGAATTAACCAAAGTATGACGGAATGAACTTGATTAACCACACAAATGCTTGCAGAAAAATAAAAAAATTACCAGACATAAACACTAACTTACAGCTTTCAGAAGTACAACTGGAGGGGGGGGGGGGGGGGGGGTGGGCAATACCAACCTTTCTAGTAAATGAAAGTCTAACATGAAGAATTAATACGTCTAGAGCCATATGACATTAGCGCCCACATAAAGAAGGGCAACCATGACGAAGAGAAATTAAATAAACACGATAAACAGAGAACATTTAAGCATCTATAAAATTATGAACAAAATACTGTTAGGAAAAGACATCAAACACAGTAACTGAAGGAAACGAGAGAGAGAGAGGAGGAGGGGGTTGGTAGAAAGAGGGAGAGAGAGAAGAGGCAATGGTTGTAAATACTCGTAGAGACTCACCCGCTCCAATTCGGCCACTTTTTGCATGCGTCCGTCGAGCTCCCTCCTAATTGCTGCTGCTTGTTCATCCTGGCTGTCCAGCTGTGCAGAGATAAATGGCTTGTAATACAATCATAAAAAGAAATAGATCATGATATACTGTATTCCTGGACTAATACTAATTTGAAAAAAAAGACATTTAGTTTACGGTCAGCTAAAAGAAATTCTGAACAGCTTCAGTTTTAATTACAATGTCAATTGAAAATACGATCTGGCCTAGAACACCTGGATATGAGCAAACTCACCAAACTGGTAAAAGCTCAACTGGCTAATTCAAATATATCAGAATTAAATTAAATTTTCCCGAACCCTTTGTGACCCCTGAAAAACCCCAACCGACCCACCAAAGGGGTCACGACGACCCCCAGGTTAAGAACCACTAATGCAGGGCAATACCAAAGGCACACAGTACTGATACAGAGACAATATATTAAAGCAATCCAAGTGTTAGTTCGCATCAATATTACCCCTTTACTGAGAATCCGATTTCAAATTCTGTCTCGCCAAAACATGAGTACAAAAATAAACATTTTACTGGAAAAGAAATATGATAGGCAACATGGCAAATAGGGTGGTACTGGTCTTTTCTGAAGTGCCTGTTTGGTACCTTGTACTGTAATTCTACAAGGGAAAAAAATACAGCTGTACGTGAAAATGGTCGATACTGAATTGATATGTCTCCCTGATGAGAAGTGTCGTCAATCTCTATGAAAACCATTAAGACAATATCTCCAAAAGTAACTAATTATTATCTGGGCCTTAACATGTTACATCAAATACTTACTCTTTACCTGCATATTTTCTGAATGGGTAAAATATGACAATAATATCCAAAATATGGCAAAATGATCCATTTCCATCTGCACCTAAAGGCTCACCTGCAGCGCATTGAAGAGCAACTGGTGTTCAAACTTCTTAATGCCAAGAATTTGTTGAAACATGTCGAACAGCTGTTCTTTGGGCATAATAAGTTCGCTGTTCAGAGTCTGCTGCATTCTGCCCGGTCTCTTGCTGTCTTCTTCTCCTGGTCGAAGAAAGAGAGCATATCTGCATTAGGATGCTTAAGCATACCCTATCATATATAAGATAGCATGAAGGCACATATCCAGCCGACAAATAAGGGAAACAAATTAGTAAGACCATGATAAGTCAGGAAGATCAACTGAATGCTGTTAAATCACCCGTCCATAAAATAATTTCGAGAAATATATGTTAAGTAACAAACAAGAGTTAGCAGCAATAATTTCCAGTATTACTCTCCAAATGCTAGTTCATTAAAGAGACTCTGATTATATATATATATATATATATATATATATATATATATATATATATATATATATATGATATATATATATATATAGATATATATATATATGTATATAATTATATTTATATATATATATATATATAGATTATATATATATATATATATATATATATATATATATATATATATATATTAGACACAAACAAATATGATTAAGATGAAGAATAACAAAGCTATCAGGGTACATTCATACTAATTCCTGATCCAAGGATGTGCCCCTGTGCACCAACCTTACACATATACAAAAAGCTTTTCAGCAGTGTCGAACCCGCTGTCCAATATCTCTTTTACGCTATCTGATCTTTTGACAGTCATCCTCTCCACTTTCATTCTAGCATTTATGAATTATAAATACTTTTCGCTACTCTATTGTCCCTTATTCTTTCCACAAACCAAACAATCTAAATCTGAACCGTCCTTTCACCTACTTAAAATTCTAATTTTTACCATTTCTTATGCTTATCCCCATATTTATACCTTATCAATATTTTGCACAGCATATATAAACAAAGAGTTCAACTCAACAGTTTGTACTTGTTCTCTTCACTTGCACTCAACATCAACACTTCACTTCTATAAAGGAGATTCGGCTTCACCAATCTCTCTCTGCTTTCCCAACATTTCTTCCACCGACACTCCTAAACGTTTTCTATCCCTTTGGAAGGGGTGGCTTCAGAGGGTGCTGCTGCCGACTCCCCCCCACTCTCTCTCTCCCTCTCTCTCTCTCTCCTCTCTCTCTCTCTCTCTCTCTCTCTCTCTATGTGTGTATGTGTATGTATATATATATATATATATATATATATATATATATATATATATATATAGTATATATACTACACCTGAAATTTTGCACAATGAATAAGGCAAAACGCAGGGTTAACTACCCATAAACGTTTATATCCATAAAATGCATACTTGCATACCACACTGCATTTCAGGATACATAGAGTTTCATTATCAGTGAATGAATGCTTATAAACCAAGAATAAAACTAACTATGTGAGAGATAAAGGTAAGAGAGAGAGAAAAAAAAGGCAAAATTTGTTAATGAAACGACGAACTCCTATCGGCGTCTGCCATCACTTTCCACAGAAATCAGAGAGAAGAGAAGAGAAGAGAAGAGAAGAGAAGAGAAGAGAGGCCGACAACAAAAGAGCGCCTCGGAGATTCCTTCGTCAGATAAAAGTGGGCGTTCGAGTGACGCCTCACTCTAGATAGCGACAGAGAAAATGTTACATGATTGGGCCTTGCCTACCGGGAGAAGAAAAATATATAAATAAGAAATACCTCCCATCTACCCCCCTATCTACTCCTGGAACGGCTACCGCAAGGAAACGTCAGATTTGTATCTCCTTGTTCGATGGGCTTTTTAGGCACCTCTTTCTTTTGCCCAGCCTTTTTCTCGCCTTCTGAACAATGGCTCTCCTCAGTTCATACCCCCGGCGAGATACCCAACAGCAGTTAAATTATCGCTACACTACATCCTACATTTCTTTATCTTAGTAATTTTAAAGGACTTTTATTTACTATATATATATATATATATATATATATATATATATATATATATATATATATATATATATTAGGAGGGGGGGGAGGAGTTCTGAGCTATATTCGAAAACAAACCTCAGAGTTATAGTCGATTTTCCCTCTCCTATTTCAATTCTACATGTGCCCACAAAATTCGAGTGGGCATGGGAACTTCAAGGTCTGGGTATTTCAATAGTTCATCCAACCATTTCACCACTAACTCTATTATACAGATACACACAGTTCATGGGAAATATATTCTAGCAGTTATTCGGATTGCAAAATTCCAAAAGAAATCATTGCATTCACCAAACCGTTGTCAGTTGTATCGCCAAATATGAACAGGTAGTGGGTTTGGGGGAAAATCGACATTTCCTAATGTTACTTCACTGCCCAAGCCTGACGGACTCTCATTGCTAGGATTTATCTGCCTTAATCCGTGTGAAAACTTACATTTACCTTCATTCGTGTGAAAACTTGCATTAAGTTGTTGTTGTTGTTTAAGATTAAGCTGGCCTTGTGCCAGCACGGGCTCTTGCTCGTAGAGCAGCCCGTATAGGCATTAAGTTTTATTCTCGATGGTTATATATTCATATACTGCAATCTTCAATTCGTTTAACGAGGCTCCTCTTCAAAACTCAACATGGGGACGGCTCTTCTTTACTTGTGCTTGACAAAGGTTCCCAGCAAACCCACTTATCAGCAATTGGCCTTTGGAAGTGGGCTCAAGGACTAAGAATGTGTAAATCAATTTAAATTCCAGTTTACAAAAGAACCCAAACCCTTTACATTTACGCATGAATTCAAGAAGCAAGCTTTCATCACGTGATGCACACCAATTCACACAATCACTCCCGTTGACAAATTAATTCAAAGACTCCTTATTCACTAAGTAATTGGAACATATCTATTCGCAAAAGGAATGCATTCGAAAATCAATTCAATCCTTCCGCAATCTCAAGTTCCATCAAGCAATCAGTAATAATAAATCAGTTCAAGGAATCTGCAACTACAATTCGGCCATTCCGTACTTACAAATGAATCATAAATTTAAGTACTGTCCACACATCTTCACACGCTTAGCCCGTACAAATAATAATAAACCGCAGCACTCCACATTTACTCATTAATTAAAAAGACAGCTGTGCACCTTTTTTGAATTTTGTTCGGCGCTACTGACAGCCTCTGAGCTAGTGCTGATTGTTCAAGATACCCCCAAAGTTTGTAAACCAACGCTCTAACATCTTCCTGACAGTCAACTAAGGAACGATTCAGTGTCACCTAAATGCGTGAGTATATTACATTACATTAATTGTTTTTCTTTCATTCAAAGGATAAAGGTAACCAACAAAATTAGCACAAACAGAAATGTAAAACAAACGCATAAAACCATGTCAACTGGATAAGGTCACTGTTGATTTTCAAACACTAAACAACAGCAGCAGCAACAATGCAGATTTAAAAGAGATAACGCTCACAATTCCCGTAGCCTGCCAAGACCCACCAGTTGGCTGTTCCCAAACAAATGTCCTCAGAGCTTTGCTGACATCTACCGTTATTGGATTTCAAATCTCGTCGAAAAGGATAAATGATTCTGGCTGTAGACAGCACGGGACTTGGACATTCATAAATGGATGCCCTCCAACAACAAAAATACAAGATTATCCATTTTATTTTTCTCAAATCATGTCAGAGATAATACTCAAATAAATCCATCTGTCTATCTCGACTGATTTTCTTTTTATTACTTTGAATCTCAGTTTTTGAAATCTGGTAACCGTTAGAAGTAGTATATTTTATTATGGAATGATTAATAGGGTGATGAACTCCCAGAATTATCAAGCATCAGACTCCAAAGAGATTGTTAAGTAGGTTACCAGAGTAAGTAGACGAACTGAGCACTTGTCCACTGTCAAAGATTGCTGTTAAAGTGAGATTCAAGAGTCGAAAGCAAGATCTGAAAGGTTTTTCCAGAAGCTGGGTCAGAAGGACAAAACCCCAAATACTGCTTCTGTCATAACATTCGTGGGGTTTGTGTCTAGATCTTAATGTGGCAACGTTGTAACCACACCACCTTAAAAAACTTAATATAATGTATAATACGATGCACTGAAAAATTACCTGACCTATTGCCATCTCTCTCTCTCTCTCTCTCTCTCTCTCTCTCTCTCTCTCTCTCTCTCTCTCTCTCTCTCTCTACAAATGTTTATTAATATCTAATTCGCTCTACCTCGGAATTAATATATTTTCATATATGTTAACATATATGAAAATATATTAATTATGAGGTAGAGCGAACTGGATATTAAAGGACATTTGTAGCTCGCTGTATGTAAATGAATCACAGTAATGTGATATGACATATATATATATTATATATATATTATGTATATAATATAATATATATATATATTATATTATATATATATATATATATATATATATATATGATATATACACACACTCACACACTTTCATGTATTTTCAAAATCACATTTTACTTCGACAAAATTCTCAAGATTTTTACAGCCTTTGCAAAAGGTCTCTGTCTTTGGCGACGTTGGCACAGATATAAAGCCACATAAACAATATTCACAATATTTTAGCCCACACATGTCACTTACAGTACGGTTCTCTTCCTTATTATAGAGAAATCATATATATATATATATATATCTATATATATATATATATATATATATATATATATATATATATATATATATATATATATATATATATATATATATATATATATATAAGTATGTAAGGAGCAGTAGAACAACGAATGAAAAGTGTATAGGTAACTAATAATAACGGCAAAGGAAAAAAAACGGTAGAAACTTCCATAACCTAATGAAATCAAGAGAGAAGAAACAGAAGAACCTTCCGTAACCTAATGAAATCAAGAGAGAAGAATCGGAAGAACCTTCCGTAACCTAATGAAATCAAGAGAGAAGATCGGAAGAACCTTCCGGACCTAATGAAAAAACAATCAGAGAGAAGAAACAGAAGAACCTTCCATAACCTAATGAAATCAAGAGAGAAGAAACGGAAGAACCTTCCATAACCTAATGAAATCAAGAGAGAAGAAACGGAAGAACCTTCCATAACCTAATGAAATCAAGAGAGAAGAAACGGAAGAACCTTCCATAACCTAATGAAATCAAGAGGGAAGAAGATCGTGTTTAAGACGCCCACTATCTCACAATCACCGACTTCGGCTGGCTTTGAAGTGAGTGACCAATGCAGCATCAGCAGCCGACAACTTTTCGTGGAGTGGCGTCTGGTCGCCCTTTCCCTTTAACATCTCTTGCACCTTAAACTTTCGTTATTGCATTCCCAGACTTTCATGGCTTGGACAATTTCTTCTCCTAATACTTGGTGCAGAGAGAGAGAGAGAGAGAGAGAGAGAGAGATCGGCCGAGGATCCCTTTGCCTCTCAGAGTACTTCTTAAATTTAAGGAGTATTAATGAGAGAGAGAGAGAGAGAGAGAGAGAGAGAGAGAGAGAGAGAGAGAGAGAGAGAGAGAGAGAGAGAGAGAGAGAGAGAGAGAAGGAAATTAAATAAGGACAATCATTTCTCCGAAGAACTTGCCTAAATGCAACCAACAACCCGACCAAGGAAAAGTAAGCTAAGAGGCCTACAAGGGTTGCCAGGTTTTCCTTAAGAGAGAAAACAAAAGACGTCAATCTGAAAGTACTATACCTTTAATAATCATATCGAATTTGGCCATCCAAGATGTAAGCACTGTCTCTTTGCTCAAGCCATCGATTTCTGGTAGAGATCTGTGGAAAGAAAGAATTAAACAGGCAGTCAGTCTATAGTAAATTCACATTGTGTTTAAATATACACGGCTTGAGATAACAATGTCTACAGGAAAGTGTATGTAAAATCAGCCGCGTACATGAATGTACGTAGGGAGGAAGTAACGAATCAATTAACCGTTTCTTGTGTACTTTTTGTAAATGCAAATCAAGAAGTTTATTTAACTTACGGCTTCCTATTCTCTGTAATTATATTGTTCATCATCTAGCTAATTTCAAAGAAATATTTACTAAAACTGCATCCATTTTTAAACACGCATTTTCAAGCTATTTGCAGATATCGCTCAAAAGTGGTCGCTCAGAAAAGTATCGCTCTGGCGGTTATCGCTCTAGAGTACGAGTGCCCTTCCACCTACCCCCCTAAACTCTCACCTCTACACCCACCCACATACACACAGCACAAGCAATCTCTCTCACACACACGTAAACCAAAAGGAAGGCACGACACGTGCCACGCACTTCGCCATCTCCAATGGCCCGTAACTTGTCCCTTATTCGTGCCATTCCCTCCAAGTCTTCGTCTGAGCACGCCCGGTCTTATATAACGGCCAAAGTAAATAAAAGCGGCTGCGCGGTGAAGTCTATTTACAAAATTTCCGGCAGAATAGCGGTTCCCCAAAAGGCAATGTCTGCGCAATCATTTTTAAATTCAAATAAAGAGGACGTGATTCCGAGCCGATTTCCCACGACAAACAACCCTTTTTCGTTCGCAATACAGGCACACGCTTTCCTCGCATGTTTGCTCCTCTAACATCGACGTCATCCCGAATAACTTGCAAAAAAAAAAAAAAAAAAACTAAAAAAAACTTCAATCGTTGCTATTAGGAGGGATATTACCTCACTCCTAGGAGATCTGTACGGCTGAAATTAAAAAGCAATCACACACATATGCATACATTCATACACACACACACACACACACACATATATATATATAATATATAAAATGAAAAACGAGGACAAACAAATGATCCATAACGTGCATATATTTTCACACCCAACATTTGCGATTTCTAGGTTAGGATAGTAAAAAAAAAAAAAAAATTCCAACTTATATCATTACACGAACAACGATTCATACTGACTCTCACGACTGAGGTGAATTTGAAAAATACAGAATCTAAGCTGAAACACGGATAAAGAACGTGCTAGGCTCAGTGGCGTCACTATGGGGGGCCCAAGTCCCACAGTCAGATGCTTGGCCCCCCACACAGGGGCCCCCCAGTTGAAATTCCCTTTACAGCTAAACGTTTGGCATATTCTTAATCACCTTATGTTAGTCGCCCGTTACGTGTACGGCTTGTACTCGTATATGGATAAGTGAATGTATTTTAGCTATTTTTTTTTTACACAATTGACATGTGCTGCTGATGACATTAATTTGATCAGATTTTATACATTGTAATGGTATCATATTCTCTGTCTGATCCATTTACATGACATTGGAATATTTTAGCTAAGAAAGTATTTGAAATATTTTTAATTTATTTACAGTTGTGCTATTTATCTAAAGACATTACTTTGGTTCTTGTTACCTTTACAGTTTATATAAGGCTTTGAGCACAAACGACGTGTTTGTACATGACATTTCCATCCAAGTTAATGCTATCAACTTATTTATGATGTGACTGAAACTATACTTACAGTTTTGAATAAGTGCAAAGCAATTTGCTACTACTGCTCAAGGGTTAATTTCCAGGGAGAAGTGAAGAAGAAGAGGGAATGAGACAGGTTGAAACTTTGAAGACGGTATTTTAGGGAGTCATAAGTCTTTTGTGTAATTGACACCATCAACTATTTTCATATATTTACATGGCAAGAGTATTGTACTACAGTTGAACATTAAAACATGATAACAGACATGAGGCTAGTGTTCAATATAAAGTTGCGAGGAAATTGACATGACAGTATTTGATACATTTGCATATAGTAAGAGTTGAAAATGAATTGAATATTGAGCTCTATAATTCCAAATACAGGTTCACTAATTACAGAATTTGTATATTAGTTTTGTGTACATTTTTTTTGGCCCCCTAAAAAATATCTTGGCCCCACATAGGTCCCCCAATGATGGAGGAATGCAGCTACGCCACTGGCTAGACTTTAGGTCACTTCTTGAACAGCGTTAGCAAATATAAAACCTCTAAAAAAAGCAGTCTCTTTATGGAACCTAACCCTGTCTGTAACTGAACGCACGATGCAGAGATTTATAACAACAGTGACTGAAAAAACTTCATACCAAAGCAAGTGAAGTAATTTTCTAAGGAGTTTATAACATACCCCGAAGCAATGAAGACATTGGCGAATAAAACAAAAAACTCGGTTAAACAAGGGACTTTAAGCTCATAACGCATCTGCAATAGTTAAAAGTAATTCATCCTCTAGGGAAACTTAAAATGACTGGATATCAAACATTGGAAAACAATTACCAGTTAAAAGCAAAGGTTACCTTAGTAGCATAACCAGTCATCACAACAACGAATTTCCCTGGTGCAAAAGCGTTCTTCATTTACGCTGCCGAAACTAAAAAATAATATCTGCCGCAGCTTTTTACCCGAATAGTTCTCATCACATCATAACATGTTTTCTAACCCCGTAAGTTGGTTGTTAGCATAAATTACCGAGATATTCTCTCAAAATCAAGTAGCGTCTTTGCATCACTCAAGTTTCATCAGCGAAACAACGCACGATTTTCCTTCCTGTCCTTTCTTCAGACACTCTCTTCCCAATTACCGACATATTATCTAGGAAAATACAACAGCCGAGGTATGGCGCAGAAGGAGGAGGAGGAAGGGAACGGCGAGTTTACATAAATTAAGGTGAAACTTTTAACAGAAAAAAGGAGAGTAATGAACGTGGAAGCCGGCGAAATGGGCGAAGTAAACGGTCAAGGTAGGAGGAAATTCCTCCCACAAGGTTTTTACCGTTGTAAAGAAAAGTTAGAAGTCCTCCTCCTCCTCCTCCAACTCTGCCTCCCAAGTGAGGGCAGTTGGGCAGAAGGAAGCGGCTCGGATATCACGGGCAACCCTTTCATAACACTTGTAAACATCTATGGAGGAAAAAAGGGTTTCAGCGACTACTCTCTCCCAGAACACCAACGGCAGTCATCAACATTAAATGGAGATAAGCTGAAATTTAATCACTCGCACAAAATATGCTCATTAACGCTCATCATCATCTAACAAAATAAAACTATGTTATTATGAAACTACTTGCATATCACAATTAATAACGTGCATCAAAACTTGCCATAAATAAAAACAAGATAACGCGATGTAGAGAACACAACGACATTCATTAATGTTTCCCAGACGTAACCAGCTCTGAACAAAATTATTATACATAAATAATAACACTTATTCAAACTGCACTGAAAAAAAAAAACAATTAACATTACTCGGCATTTACCAATGCTCTTCTAAAAACAATAGCACTCTTCACCATTTAAACAAACATTCAAGCCAAAACTCGCCCAAACACACTTAATGGAGCCATGAATCCCCTCCAGAAACGATTCGGAGCACCATAAACTCCATTGGAATAAGATTAGGGAAAGTGCCTCTGCTGTGTAATCAAAAGTTTGAGCATCGGGAAAATTTTCCGTAAACAGGAAATACCTAATGAGAAGACATCGCCTGAGAAGCTAACTTTACATTTTAAATATTTTCATTATCGCCCAACATCGCAGACACAGATCTATTTTCAAAATTGTATATTTGAAAGTGTAATGTGTATAGGATAAGTAACTTGTTAGCTTCCCGTAATTAATAAACCACCGTTGTATAAGAATTTAAAAATAATTATCTCAATATCTCCAACCACTAGCCTGCAAAATCCTTCTGTACTACTAAGCACCAATACCATTCTAGTCAAAATATCAAGATAAAATGACACTCAAACAGTTCCACAGCTACAAATTGTTTAATTCTAAGATGAAAAAAATTAGCCCTATAATTTTCAAGCACTTACAGTAAGATGGTTGAAAATGCCATTTAAAACTATGAAGGCTTTTTGAAAATTAACAGTACTAGATTTTGTCACATTTCAACCAACCTACTGGTAGAATAGGCGAGGTAAAATAAAGGCCCATATCTCAACTTACTTCCTAGAAAATAGTAACTAGAGGCCTCTGACCTCGTAAGCTTTCTAAACTTTCTCACCTGACTCTCTTTTCAACGTTGTGCTTGAAGACCTCCCTCAGGTCGTGCTGAGAACACGCCCCGGACGCGACCATGGAGGCCAGCCGCTCGTTCTTCAGGAATACTTCGTGGTAACTCTGGACGGCATTCGTAAATGCCTCGTCCGCTGCGATCTGCAGCTCTCCTTTCAAGAAACTCTGCGGAGGAAGAAGAAGAAAGAAGGTCAATGAACACAAAATCGAGAAATAAACATGGTGTATAGACCTTCGTGCATAGTATGTAACTACGGAAGCACAGGAAACAGGGTTGTATTATGAAAATGGCTTGATTTCGGCTTCTAAGCTCTGCCACCTATCAGTAATCGTAACAAGCATGAAGTCTCCTCTCTTGCGTTTGCTGATAGATGGTTCTTGCTTACTTTTTCTACCTCAAAGTGTTTCAAACTGCAAGTCTAACTCTAGACCTGTGGTGTTTAGTATATACCTACCAAAGGTGAGTAATATATAACAAATATACTAGTAAGCACCGATGTCTCCATATCCATAAAATGTACTGCACCAGCAAAACGATATTACCAATAAATATATTCATGAAAAAAAAAGAAAAATTACGGATCAGACATAGCAAGGGAATGTAGAAGCTATCTGCAAGAACGCTACGAGAAGGAAAGAGATAGGATGGATTAATAAATGTTAGTTGCAATGAGCGAGTGACAAAGTGATGTTGCTCAGCGTGTCCTCTAGTAAGGGAAAATCTTTTTCAGTGAAAGAGACACCTACAGATCAATCTTTAGAGGTAACAATTCAAAGGTGCGCCATCTTTGAAAATAATTCCTTTTTTTTTTTCTATTACTGCTTTCGAACTCTTCATCACTACCTTCCCTCCCCACAACTGCCACCGCCATCATTACCACCGCCGCCATCATCACCACCGCCATCATCATCACCACCACCGCCACCACCATCATCACTTTAATCTCAAACTGCTTCGTCATCACTTTCTTCGTCGTTTATTCGAAGTCGCCCCTCCCCTTAGCACTATAGTACCTATTTCCATTCCACCCCCTCAACGCCCCCTCCCCCTCCTCCCTTATCCAACCACCCACAAGACCCATTCCCCCCAATTCCACCTCACCACATCTCTCGTCCTATCTGGTGGCTTGGAGTCTTGGGGACAAACGGAATTGGGACGGAGCAAGTTGTCATTTCCTGCCGCGCGGCATGAGAAGGATTAAGGCAGTCTCTCCCCCTCACAAGGACAACCCAGGAGTCCTGCCATCACCACGTCCTCCTCCTCCTCACTCCTCAGGGACTCGACACACACCATCAACCCTTACCGACACTTCAACTTCTTCCTCGGGGCAGCTCTCTCTAAATCCACTCTCATCAGGCTTGGCTCTCAGGGAGCCTCCCACTTCTGGGATGCTGATAATGCTCTCCCGAAGGACATCTGTCTAGCTGTCAGCGTCTGATTGATCCTACGTTCTAGTTTTTGTTTCTCTCAATCTTTTCCCATGATTGCCAGAGAGAGAGAGAGAGAGAGAGAGAGAGAGATTCTCATACTTCGCAACACATGGCTGTCATATATACTTCTAATAAAGACAAAAATATTGGAAACTAACCGAAAAAAAATTCACTAGTAGATAAACGAAAACGTCACTGTATTCATAGAAAAAAAATATTACTAAACCGAAGCCTTTCACAATAACAATTCTCTCTCACTTAAAAATTTATATGTGTATACACACACCCATATATATATATATATATATATATATATATATATATATATATATACATATAAATGAGAAAGTGTTTGTGGGTTTGTTTGTCTGTTTGTATGAGCGCTATACAAATCCAAATTTCTTGGCCGATTTTGACGAGATTTTAAATATAGGTCAATAGCAAATCGGGAAAGGTCATGATGCACAGAATCAAAATCCGACCATTGGTTGAGTAAAGGGAAGTGGGGGTGCGTGTGTGGGAAGGTGGTGAAATTTAATTCAGCCCCAACGGGCAGAGAGAGAGAGGAGAGAGAGAGAGAGAGAGAGAGAGCGAGAGAGAGAGAGAGAGAGAGATTTATCAGTGGCCATTCAGAGTACCCAGGCAGCGCCGGGTTGGTCAGCTAGTATTATATATAAATAAATATATATATACATATATATATATATATACAAACACATGCATTCATATATATTATATACATACACATACACGCACACACAATAATAAAACAAAGCTTAAAGGAAACGCCATATCTTAGTCCACTTGTCAATTCTCGGGATCTCTTGGGTTATCGAGCATCGGACCGCAATCAGGAGTCTGGCATATCAGGCATTCAACACACACTTCCAAACTATTTCACTTCATTCCGGCGTAAATACCTAACTCCAATTTCCTGTCTGCATTGCCCCCTCTTCCCCTTCCGAGGCGTGAATACCAAACCTTATCCCCACTCAAAGATTCAACGGGAGTCCTCCCTCCTTAGGAATCCGACTTCATAGTTCTTATCTTTACGAACCCTGAAGAAGTAAAGTCGGGCTTTCCCTCTTCGTGGGAACAAGAATTCATCAAATTGAAAATAAAAGTGTCTTTACTCTGCTATCCTTAACACATTTTTCACAAAGATATAAATGAAAATCACTGAAAATAAATTAGACACCTTCACAAAGATATAAATGAAAACCACTGAAAATCAATTAGATACCTTCTTCACAAAGATGTAAATGAAAATAACTGAAAATAAACTAACCAATGTCTTTTAATATTAGGACACCGCGAGAGTTCTCAATAGCAGTTACTTTATCGCATAGAAAATTTTATTGAATAAAATAGAATATGGAATTTTGGGCAAAGGCCAAGAGCTTGGATCTATGAGGCCAATCAGCGCTGAAACAGAAACTGACAGTAAAAATGGTTTAAAGGTGTAACCATTATTATGATAGGATGGAAACTAAGATGAAAGAAAGAGAATATGAATGAAGGTTCAGTAAAAGGAATGGAAGCGGTTGCAGCTAGGGGCTGAAGGAACGCTGCAAAGAACCTTAAACAATGCCTAAAATTCATGCGGTGCACTGAGAGCACTAACATCTCCCCTACCCCCTCTTCTATTTGAATTTCAACGAATCTTTCCATAAAATTAATAGAGTAAAGGCCAATTAAACAAAGAATATATCACGCCATTTTTCTCACGAATAAAGACTTCATAAAGTTCGCGACCGCGATCTGGAGAAACCTGACATATAACTATAATTATAGGAAGAAAATTCTTTCATGTCTCAACTCTGTCTCTTGAATTCTCGGTAGAAACAAGGAAGTGCGTCGACAAACAAACGAATAAAAACCATAAACGTCATCCCTACAAACAATCAAGCAAGAAGGAATGGTTCTTCCATGTTGTCTGGGTAGGTTTTCAGTGAGTGGAAGACGACAACGCTAAAACTTGTGGAGAAAAAAAGAATTCTTACAAGACTTCTCTTAGAATATCCTTCCAGAATTCTTTCAAGAATTCTCTTAGAATATCCTTCCAGAAATCTTTCAAGACTTCTCTTAGAATATCCTTCCAGAATTCTTTCAAGACTTCTCTTAAAATATCCTTCCAGAATTCTTTCAAGAATTCTCTTAGAATATCCTTCCAGAATTCTTTCAAGAATTCTCTTAGAATATCCTTCCACAATTCTGTTAAGTCTTCTCTTAGAATATCCTTCCAGAATTCTTTCAAGACTTCTCTTAGAATATCCTTCCAGAGTTCATTTAAGACTCTCTTAGAATATCTTTCCAGAATTCTTTTCACCCTCTTTTAGAATATCCTTCCTGAATCCTTTTTAACACTTATCTTAGAAAATCTTTCCAGAATTCTTTTTAAGACTTCTCTTACAATATCGTTCCAGAATTCTTTCAATAATTTTCTTAGAATATCCTTCCAGAATTCTTTCAAGAATTTTCTTAGAATAAACTTCCATAATTCTTTTAAGAATTCTCTTGGAATATCCTTCCAGAATTCTTTCAAGACTTCTCTTAGAATATCTTTTCAGAATTCTCTTAAAAAATCCTTCCAGAATTTTTTCAAGACTTCTCTTAGAATATCTTTCCAGAACTCTTTTCAGACTTCTCTTAGAATATCTTTCCAGAATTCTTTTCAGACTTCTCTTAAAAAATCCTTCCAGAATTCTTCTTAAGACTGTCTTAGAATATCTTTCCAGAATTCTTTTTAAAAACTTCTCTTATAATATCTTTCCAGAATTCTTTTCAGACATCTCTTAGAATATCTTTCCAGAATTCTTTTCAGACATCTCTTAGAATATCTTTCCAGAATTCTTTTCAAAATTCTCTTAGAATATATATCCAGAATTCTCTTAGACTATCTTTCCAGAAATCTTTTCAGACTTCTCTTAGAATATCTTTCCAGAATTTTTTTCAGAATTCTCTTAAAATATCTTTCCAGAATTTTTTTCAGAATTCTCTTAGAATATCTTTCCAGAAATCTTTTCAGAATTCTCTTAGAATATCGTTCCAGAATTCTTTTTAAGACTTATCTTACAATATCTTTCCAGAATTCTTTTCAGACTTCTCTTAGAATATCTTTCCAGAATTATTTTAAGACTTCTCTTATGACATCTTTCCAGAATTCTCTTCGAATATCTTTCCAGAATTCTTTTCAGACTTCTCTTATGACATCTTTCTCGAATTCATTTCAGAATTCTATTAGAATATCTTTCCAAATTCTTTTTAATTCTTCTCTTATGATATCTTTCCAGAATTCTTTTCAGACTCTCTTATGACATCTTTCCAGAATTATTTTCAGACTTCTTTTAGAACATCTTTCCAGAATTATTTTCAGACTTCTTTAGAATATCTTAGAATTTCAGAATCTTCCAGACCATTTTCAGAATGCTTAGACATTCCTTTCCAGAATATTTCCAGAATTCTTTTTTATTTTGAACCTTTTCCAGATTCTTTCGTTATTTTGACCTCTTCCAGAATTCTCAGGACCTTCTCTAATGACATCTTTCCAAAATTTTTTTAAGACTTCTTCTCTTAGAATACCTCTCCAGAATTCTTCTAATACTTCTCTTAGAATATCTCTCCAGAATTCTTTTAATACTTCTTTTAGAATATCTCTTACCCTCTCATGACGTCGGAAACATTAAAGAAAGGGAAGCGAAAACACGAGCCTAAATTTCCTTTACACCGGAAATATTTCGCAATGTATATTACTTATTACTCCAATCATATATGAATCCCATAAGGATATTACCGTCAAAATTTTCCTTTCCTTCCAATATATCTCCATTCCAAACGAAGATTTTTTTATACACAATTGCAGAAGAGTTTACTTAATAAAGGTATTCTAAATATAACTTTACTGATTTATATAGAAATAAATAAAAAAAAATTGCCCAAACTCTTCTCTGATATCCAGTGCTAAATTTTTTTTCACCGAGAGAGAGAGAGAGAGAGAGAGAGAGAGAGAGAGAGAGAGAGAGAGAGAGAGAGAGAGAGAGAGAGAGTCCTCCTAGCAAGTTATTTGAAATCATGCAAATAGTATGCAAACTAGCACTAGGAATTTATTCTCGTAAAAAGAAATCTCGAAATATTAAGCCCCAAGATATAAAACTCCGAGGAATGAATAATTTATAGCCGCCCTTAAACTCGCCTGTGCGCAGCCACTAGCCCGAGTCTAGGAGTCTAGGGGAAGAAGTAGTAACAGGGAAAAAATAAAGCTAGAAGTGGGGAGAAGGACACAAAAACTGTATAATGTGTATAATGTATTATTCATAAAAATTAGGCCTTTTTATCCTCAAACAAACACACACAATATATGGGAAACGTTCAGTCTTGTTAAAACAGTTTCGGTGGATCTACATTGAGTGGAGAACAGAATAAATGCTAACACACACACACACACACCACACACACACACACACACACACACACACACACACACACACATACACATTATAGCATATAGATAGATAGAGATATATAGATATATCTATATATATATATACTATATATATATAGATACATATAGATATATATATATATATATATATATATATAGATATACGTATACAGATATATATATATATATATAGACTATATATATATACACACACACACACACACATATATATATATATATATAATATATATATGTGTGTGTATATAATATGTGTAGATATAACACAATGATATACACAACATTATATTGTGTATATATATATATATCACAACCAATAATATATATATATATATACGAGAACAATATATATTACATATCTTAAATATATTAGATATATAGATAGATATATCTATATATATATAGTATCTAATATCATATATATAATATATACATAGTTACATATATATATATATATATATATATATATATATATATATATATATATATATATACCACACACACACACACACACACACACACACAACACACCATATATATATATATATATATATATATATATACAGAGAGAGAGAGAGAGAGAGAGAGAGAGGAGAGAGAGAGATAGAGAGAGAGAGAGAGAGAGAGACGGAGAGAGAAGAGAGAGGAGAGAGAGAGAGAGAGAGAGAGAGAGAGGGCGAGAGAGCTTTATCCTGATCCACATTTTGTGTTCTTAGCTGGGGCATAAAACTGACGGAAGATAAGTATAATTTTAAATTTTTCTTAATTATGATCCCAATCCTCTGTAGGAGGGAGGTATTTTTAATTTTAAAATGGTAAAGCTCTTCTTATCGAAAAATGAAGCTCTCCAAAATAACTATATTTTCATGGTATTTCTCCTTTATATGAGCGCAAAGTATCGATTAAATAAAACTGTGTTTATCCAGGGATTATGGACCACCAGATATTTTTCAACTCTTGAATGATGGATAAGCGAAAAGTAGAAATTTGGTATGACATGTATTTAAATGACAAACTTTTAATGTAATCTGTGTTTTTCCTCGGCTACAAACATACACATTCATAAACAGTTCCTCGCGCAAAACCGAACCTCTCTGTTAATTGAGTCAATTATGTTGTTGCCAAAAATATAATAATTCACCTGACAAGACGTACTACTTCGATAAGACACGAAATGGAGTTATTACGTACATGACTATATACAAACCAGAGCGTCTGAAATCAATCAAGAGCTACTGCAGCTGTCGTTAAGATATAATCGAAACCATTCCTCCTACAGATAAGAATATTTCACTATAAGCTGACTTTTTACCTTAGACTATACTCTGTTTTTTTTTTCATCTGTCCATCCGCCTGTGGTGTTTTTGTAAGGTAACAATGCGTCCCGGGCTTTAGATAGTTACATTCAGCTCACATTCAACGATTATAATAATATCCTATTTCGAATATTAACGGTGTAATTCGCATACAGTAAATTATTAAAACACTTTTCAGTTGCAAATGTACACCCAGATATCCTTTTATTTACCTAAAACTTACAAATAGCGTAACTATCTAAAGCCCGGGACGCAGTGTTACCATATGGAAACACCACAGGGGGGGTGGACAGATGGAAATAAACAGAGTATAGTTATACTCACAAGCAATATGAGCTCCAAGTAGAACAAATACAAAAATATGCAGTGAATTGGTGTGAAGAAGATTATATCCTGTCCATTTCCATCGACAAATATGAACTGTTCTAAGTCTCGTCCATTTTCAACCTATTTGAAGAGCCTGATAAACGGAAGCTTAAAAGTACCCAGGTTTCCCAGTATGCGTTTCTCTTACATACACATTTTTTCACAGCGGAAAACGAGAACTAAGAGAATGAGGCCCTTAGTGACCACCAAATATATATAGTATATTTAAATTAAATAAATATATATATAGAGAGATAGAGAGAGAGAGAGAGAGATGAGAGAAAGAAGAGAGAGACGAGAGGAGAGGCAGAGAGAGAGAGAGAGAGAGAGAGAGAGAGGTTTTTAACGAAAGAAAAAAAAAACTTGGGCATTCACGGGCCACCAAAACAAACGTTCTAATAAACCCATATGATACAGGCTTCTAGAGTCCACCAGAACCAAGCATTTAGCCATCGTTCAACAAAGAAATCATCCGCAATTTAGCAAGATATGGGAACAGATGGTAATTACAAAGGAAGGTGAAATAGTATGAAAAAAAAGTCACTTAGCATAAAGAAGATGAAAGAGCAAATCTTACTAAATCTAAGTATACATATAATGAAGAAATAATATTACGTTCGAAAAAGTTGAAGGAACAGGCCATGGCAGCCACTTCAAAACGAACCTGGAGGAAAAACTTAATAGGAGAAATTTCGAATTAACCCGGTTGGTCAACCAAACTTTCCCATGAAGTGCCACAGCAATACCACGAACGAATCGCATGGAATTTTAGTTTAAAAATAAATAAAATGGCTTCCTTCAAACTACTTCCCGTCTTCAAGATGCAGAAAAAAGAAGAAAAAGAAAAAAACAACAGTGAGCAAACAAGCTACAATCAAACGAAACCAACATATCCCGTGAGACACGAAATGGCTGAACAATAAGAAACCCGACTAGACGACATCCCGCAGAAAAATGGAAAGACCAAACCGTGAAGAGAGAGAAAGACCCCTAATGAAAAATACCTCACGAGTCTTCGCACTTTAATGAGAAAATACCGAGAGTCTAAGGAGGTGCAAGTGATGAAGGTCAAGATGACAAATAGGAGTTATTGTGAAATAGGGTCATGCACTTTTCACTCTGGCTAACTTAAGCAACCAAACTATTCATCATTGTGATGGTCAATCTTCCATTCTAGAGAAATCTTGTCTACAGGATGTTAAGGAAAACTTATTTTATATGCGTTTCTTGGGTGTTAAAGTGGAATTTAAGAGGGAAATATATAAGTTATAAAATCTGAGGGCTTACGATCTGCTGTGGAGGAATAGTTAAAACTAAAGTCTTTTTTCATAAAATAAAAATGTACACAACATCCACATTTTGGCAATAAATAAACCTAACTGGAAGTCCTGAACTGAGAGAGAGAGAGAGAGAGAGAGAGAGAGAGAGAGAGAGAGAGAGAGAGAGAGAGAGAGAGAGAGAGAGAGAGAGGATAATCCTTTAGACTGGACTGGATTGGATTATAAGATTTAAGCTTGAAAGCCAAGCGCCGGCAATATGGCCGTACGTCGCCTTCCATTAGGGAACCCGATTCTCAAAGTAACGCAGAGAAACAGTTAAAAGACACACACACACACACATACACACACAGCTCACCAAGCTGTTAAACTTCACACGAATAAAGTTGCCTAAAATTTGCATGGAAATGGGTTCAGTAAAGATAGGACGGCAGCTTTTGAAAGGGTCTTGGCACAAAGGACTGAATTCCCCATATAGGAGTAACCGAGTAGCCAAGGTAAGATAATGCCATAGATAATAATTACCATGATACATAAGATGAGCAATACGTAGCAGTAATCAAAATATATGCAAAAACAACAATAGCATGACTGGGCCTCATTTTTAGGAGTAAAAAGCTGCTCATGCTGCTGGATTTTGATGTTCAAGATTGACTCTGACTCAGCGCATCGGGAGAGAATAATCATGACACTGACTATTGTCAAATTTGCTTTCCCTGAGAAAGCAACTTCATTTAGAAAAATAATTGTCAACGAACCGTATTTCTTTAAGCTCTTTAAATCGCCTGTAGTCCGTCATTCTTCAGAAAATTCCCAGAAATAAAAGAGGCTTCACTAAGCGCACCAAACGACTTGAGAAGACAATCTCTGTCCTTCCCCTGTCCTTCATAGTTTCAAAGTATTTTGTCTTGTGTTACAAAGGAAGTGGATTCCCCCCAAAATTGAAAGATTGCGTTGTTATTCCGCTCGCGTCCTGACTAAGTTCATTAACGCTGCAATATTCAGGTAAGAAAATACCGGAAGCTATAACAATAAGAGTCCTCTTGTTTACACACCAACAGAATTGTTTTTATAGATCGTGCCAAAGATGTATGGAAAGGACAACAATGGAGCTGAAATATCCTTATCCAAAAACATCATAATAATAGTTCTAATATTTCTTACGGGAAACACCAGAATAGGGCTTAATCCATTTCTAAGTATTCAACATTGCAGAATCTTAGAAGCAGAGAAAACTTAACAACCTATTCAGCTGCAATCTGGAAGGCCATCGCACAGGTAACAACAGAAGCATTCCGAGTAAGAAAGCGACGGCAAAACTCCAGACACGCGACTAATTAGACAGGTTTTGACAGCAACAGTGCCAATTAAGAGTGCTCTGTAATTGCCCTGGTTGGAGTTACTATCTACGGGGGCCATAATTAACATTGCTCCTTTATGTCGTCATTCTGAAGGGACCTCTCATTATGTTACTGACACTTATTTTCACGCGGATTAAAAAGTCTTGAACGCGGTTTCCTCTGCCCAATGTTCACATCTTTAATCTCGTACCCTTCCAGACACGAGGGGAAGAAATCACAATATGTTTACCACTTCGGAGGCCCAAAGACCCCGCCACTTGGCTATTGGGAAGCCTTGGATCTTTGAAATTAATGCTGACAATTTCTCCTTTACATAAGCTATTTATGGTCAGATGAACTGAATTACATATTCATTCTTGAAATGTAATCTGTCAACGGAGCAATCATAATCATCAGCATGGACCTAATGACCTGAAAGGTCACAATTTACTGCTGCTTTTTGTCCATATAGCCGATTATTTAAAAGAAGTCTTAAAGTCTCCAAAATGACTGGAAAAATGTTTGAAAAGACCGACACTCCCGGATTGGAACGCTCGAATTAATATGTAAATTACCATTTTGTAAATACACATTTAGTGGAAATATGAAATCTGCAATGCGCATTATTTGTCTTTTTTGTGGAATGTATGTATGTATATATATTTTAGGGCTTGTGCCTTGTATGATAAGGCGCCCTATGAGGTAATGTTAGACTTGCGATAATCTTACGCTAAGTCGGTTGGTATTGCACTTCCATCTTCAATGGAGTGTCTTGGGGTTTGTAGATCACTTACGAAGTCGGTATTATCTTCTTGTTTATGACGACGATGTGTTAAACTCATGATGATTCGGTGAGGAGGTTCTTGTAGAAAACACGAAGTATAAAAATATATATATTCTTCTGAAGTTTTACATGGTGAAGATCAGGTATGATTGTACAAGTCTTCTAATAACGATAGCTTGATCGCTTCTGCCAATGATGATGGCTAATTCTATTCCTCTACATGATAAAGCTTAGGTAAAGAGGTACAGGTCTTCTAATGACGATAGCTAACTCTGTTCTGCTCCCTTCTACATCTCTGTTACAAGTTATGAAGGAAGCAGATAGTAGCTCGAACATATGAACATACAATCAAATGACATAGTTACATACGAACACACAATCAAATGAGACACGCTACAGATCACGTAGGCCGTTTGAATTATAGGTCGCGGTAGTTGTCTCAAGCAGGGAGCTTGGACTAATGTTTATAAACAATTGAATGACTACAGGTGACGGCATGTTATCTTAGCGTCTCTAGTCTGATCACATTCCTGCAAGCAATCTGGTTGACCTCTTTAGTTTTAGTCTTTTATATATATGGACTAACATTCCATATTTTTATTATGTAAACACTTACATATATACATAAATCTTATATATATATATAATATATATATATATATATATATATATATATATATATATATATATATATATATATATGATGAGAGAGAGAGAGAGAGATAATCATGCACAAACATCATCCCTTTGACTGCATAAAAGTTATCCCTAAAACTTAAAGGAGAAGTGAAGTGAATATGTGGCCTCCATACAGTTTTAATGACCACAATTAAAGCATCTTGATGTGCCATAAAGGACACTAACGAGAGAGAGAGAGAGAGAGAGAGAGAGAGAGAGAGAGAGAAGGAACCTCATGAATCTATCGTGTAATTTATACGCCGCTGCCAAAGATCCGATAAATAGAGAAAAGGCGATACAAGACCAGAAACGAGATCATATTCAGGCACAAGACTCATTAGGGAATATTTGCTACAATAAAACCGACTCCCTCCAAAGTCATATTAACTTGAATGGAATTAAATTAGCTGCCATTCCCATAAAATCTTTAATCTCTTTAATTAAAAAGTGGACATCGATCCCGGACCAAAGAGTGCTTAATTAAACATCCACATCAAGTAATTGCATTTGATATTTAATGAAACTATCATAATTACACCCATTAACGTCGCGATTATCTCAATTAACTTTTTTTTTCTATTTCATTTCAAGCGGAGGCGCCGGTAATCAAACCTATTACCATTTTTAGGCGCATTTCAGCGCCATGATCTGTTGTCGTTATATGTCAGGCCTCTGAGACTCATTTTCACCTGGTAAAGGAAAATGTAGCTTTTTCCCACTAAAGGTAATGATGATCGACAATAGGGAAGCGTTTTGACATTTGTTTTTTCAGTTGGGCATTTCAGAGAGAAGGGCGATTTCCTTACATGGAATACCTTCCCGTCCCCCTCACCCCCCCAAAAGAAATCTGTAAAAACACGTAAAGTTAACATCTCCCGTAGATTAAAAATTATGTCATCAATGCTTTCAGAGAGAGAGAGAGAGAGAGAGAGAGAGAGAGAGAGAGAGAGAGAGAGAGAGAGAGAGAGAGAGATTGACGGGACAATGCAAATATATCTTTTAATAGTAAAGAGCTACTTTCAACAGCAAAAACGTTGGGTATCGAAGAGAGAGAGAGAGAGAGAGAGAGAGAGAGAGAGAGAGAGAGAGAGAGAGAGAGAGATATGCTATGCGACACTAAATAAACCTGCCACCGTAACGAAAACTTTCCGACTTCAAGAAAGGAATAAAGTTGTACGGCTCAACACTCCAGAATAATGAGTCATAAGCCATAGGCAAACGAATCTCCCCACTTCAATTTTGATGCATAATAAATATAAATCCAGGAAATCATTTTAGCTCTCTTGACCATGAAATGGTCTTTGGAGAAAAAAAAACTCGGACTGATAGTTGGATTCCGCAATATTTATGTTTAAACTTTACCTTTCTTAAGGCGAGAATGAAACCATAAAATCACGGAGAAAAAAAAAGAGTAAGGTAACTGTGACAATAAAGAAGCTAGGAAAGAGAATGAACCCCTTTGGCTTCGTTCCAGTAAATTACAATATTATCGTCAATGTGTCTCAACACACTTCTTATATAAACAGTAAACGAAAAAGACTACTAAAGTAAAGAGGTTTTACGCTAAACCGTCATCCGAAGACAAACGATAAATGTTAGTCTCCCAAGAGGAAGGTCACATGTTATTTCCTTACTTTACATGTTATTTCCCGTACAAGAGACAGTGAATTATGGTTCAGATCCTATTATTTACCCGTTCATGGTTTTGTGAGACAACAACCCTAATGTCTCCCAAAACGAGGCATTGGTGTCTGTAAGCTTGCGTAAGGCATTGATTTTTTTCACACAATATTTCCTAAAATGTAAACAATATAAATTCTTAAGACTCACTGGAAACCTAACTTCCACAAATTTTTTGCCAAATTTACAAGAACTTTTCATAAACTATAAGAAAATATAACCCGTACAAACTCTTACGTATCAGGGTAAATAAGGCGTTAAGTCTTCAAAGACACGATTCATCCAAAGCAAATGTGAATAAGACTGGAATATCCCTATGAGTCAGTGTCATTCAGCATCAGGCACTGTGAATCACTGGCTCGTCCAGATGATTCACTTTTGTGCTCTCCATAAATGTAACCGCAGGAGCTGCCGAGCGGGGTTTCCAGTTTCAAGTACAAAAGAACGTTGATGTTTGTGTCTTTCAAATGTACCGTATGTAGGAATCACTTTATCTGCGGGCGTTTCTAACCAAGCACGAATATAAATAATTAAACACACCAGACAAATACAAGTATTTTTTAAAGTGCTTTTACTGAACATCTGGCGACTTTGATCTTTCAAGTTTTCAGGCAGACGTTCTGATAATACTGTTAAGAGCTTACATTACAAATAATTCTGGCAAAGTTCATTTTTCCTGCTGTTATCAAGTGCCTGTACATTTTGCCTTCCATTCCAACACACTTATTTGTGGCACTATCATGGAAGCAATATTCACTTGGCTCACGGCTCTCTCTCCCAACTAGTTCTGGCGTCTCTTTGGGGCCTTGGATTTCAGTTTTGGAATATTCGAGAAGATCTGTAAGTATTCGCGGTATCTAACTGTCTCGACTTCGAGGCGCTTGTGCTGTGACCAAGTGCATAAACATGAGTTCATTAAACCTTTCCGTATTCTGAGAGCTTATTATAGCACGGGCCGAGCTCATTCCTTTCCTGGAACCTTGGAAGGAGTCAGAAGAGATTTGGACTTGGAATATGGACTTGGAATGGGCTCATTATTCGCTTGTAACTTATGAATAACTATAACCGGGATTAAAACAAACACACTACGCTGGAAGATAATTTACCTTTTCCAATTTGAGATTTATATACATTAAGCAGAACTGTACTCCACTGTTAATGCACATTTAAATCAGATGTTGGACATCGTAAAAAATAAGGTGTCATCCCACCACTCATTGCTTTTACTCTCTATTCGAGCTTTCCTGCACTAACATATTCCCTGTCTCCATATCCCTACTCTGGAACTTTATTTCTCCAACTTCTGTATCTTTAATCCTAGACAATTTCTTTATCCATCTTTTGTACATAGTAGACTTTCTTTATCCTTTCATCCTTACCAAACTCCATCGCTACATTCACACCCCTGTGCCTTTCTCAAATCTGAGCTTCCACTTATATTAACTTTTCCATCAACTCTAATAACGATCAGATACACCTCCAGCCACTCATATTCTCAACATAACTCCTCCAACTTGCTTTTTATCCACTATATATAGTGTGCATTTATATATATATATATATATATATACACACACACACACACACACACACACACACACACATATATATATATATATATATACATAAATATATATATATATATATATAATATATATATATATATATAAAATAAAATTTATATATAAGCTAGAAACTCTTTTCCTCGTAATTTTTTCTTTCCCAAGCGTAAGTGCGTGTTTTCTTTCTTTCTTTTTTTTTTCTTACTGTGCGTAATTTGGGCAAACTTTCCCTCGTAAGAGAACCAACTGTTCCTAACACTGTTGTGTTCTAGAAAATAATACAGAAGCTCACACACAAACTGTAGACATACGCAGCTAACTTTCACCTCTCAACTCCTAATCTGGACTGACTTGTACTTTAACTTCTTAATTCGCATTGGGATTCTATTCACTATCATCGATAATAACTTTCTCAAATATCCTTCAGCCAAACAACAGATTTACACGAGAGAGAGAGAGAGAGAGAGAGAGAGAGAGAGAGAGAGAGAGAGAGAGAATTTCTGTCGTTGTCACTACGGCACTTCATTCTTTGGAAGCTGTCTCAGATCGTATAAGTTATCTTTAATTGCTAAATCGATTGTAAGCGTTATCTAAATATTAATAAAAACAATAACATCAGTTGTGAGACGACAACCCATCAATAACCTCACGTCTTCTCTGAGAAAATAATGATTAAAATATACTCCCATTACCATTGTGCAACGTAACTTCCACCTGCCACGACACGCATACACTTAACATTGCCACCAAGCAGTGACCGAGCTATTTAGAGTAACAGGTCCACCTACAAATGACCAAAGAACAGAAGGTAACACCATCCTCGTCGTACACGAGAGGGCTCTTCGCATTCGAGGCGCTGTTAATTAATAGTTTTGGCCAAGTATTGGATGGGGATGGGAACTATTGAAGGCAGGTAATAACCTGTCAATGGACGACAAGACCGAGAGAATATGCGTTAAACAGAAACTCACTTCGCAGCAGAAATGAATAGAGAGAACTTGCATCAAGGCGCCGCTGCTACATCGCCGCGACCAAACAAATACTTAGGTATTCCTCATGCCTCCGCTCTAGCTCTCTCTCTCTTTCGCTATTTATACTTTCAAAACAACTATCTATCTATCTACCTACCAATCTAAAGGTATATGTACACACGGACAGGAATGAGAAAACGCACACGCAAACAAAGTGGGTATTCATAAAGGTATATGTACACACGGACAGGAATGAGAAAACGCACACGCAAACAAAGTGGGTATTCATAGTAATTTCATTGCCACGCAAATATAATTTTGGTAGACAGATAATTAAGGCTCTAGGATACAGCCATCCCACACCGCCACACGATGCTGGCATAATCCCACGGGAAACTTACATCATGTCAGAAACTATTCTTGCCACTGCTAAATCCTACGGGAACCGCGCGAAGGAAAAGTCTTCTTTATGGTGACGTAATAGTAAAATGTTTAAAGCTGTAACTGCTCTCATTCCTTATCCCACGGTCCCGCCAACGGAATGCCTTATTTATCGCACCTTCAGTAAGCAGTGATAACCCACGGATTATGGATTAGGCCCAAAAAGGACCACTGTGGAAGTCTTTCCAGATATTGGGGGCCTAAGCCAAACAAATAACCTGAGGAAATCCCTTCGTAATTCTTCTTTACTCTTTGTTCGTATTACTTATCGCATATTCTGTTAGGGTACCTTTTCATATTCTATGCAATATGTTTATATGGATGAAAATAAAACAGATGTATTAAGATAAGAAAAACTTTGTTGTATTTATCAGGAACCTTTCATTATATATCAGACACCGAAATTAGTGGCAAAAAAAAATTCAGTTTATACTAAATATGAAAGCCGTCACTATCGAATGATGAGCAGTGTCAGACCAAAACTGTACTAAAACTCTAAACAAGGGACATAATTCAAAGTTATCTAAATTATCATGATGCTATATTAATGTGAATGCACACAGACACACAGACACAAAAATATTATATATTACAAATATAATTATAAATCATGATGATACTTTCTCTGGTCTTTATTTAAACAGATCTTGAAACATTTGAATCACCTACGTATGCATTTATTCAATTGCATTCCACATAAGTAAATGAAAAGTTTTTATTACAAAATGGCCAACAGTTTCGCCCTCCAAGAAGAGGTCCATTGGAGGACGAAACTGTTGGGCATTTTCTGAGAAAAACTCTTTTCCATTTTCCTATGTGGAATACAATTGATTTAACATATCTTTGTTACCAGTACTGCATGTATATATGTATCACTTGCCAGCTTCCGCTTTATCTGAATTGCAAAATCTCTGCTTCAGGTGAACTGACGAAAGATCTGTGACTTCATATCCCAGAGCACCTAAGTTCGAAACATTCTTCTATCTCTCTATTTCAGAGGAGCAGAAATAAAACGAAAAAATGCTCCAATCTTTTCTCTCTATTTTCTTCGTCTCGCAGCGCACACCTTCCAAGGGAGAGACGCACATAACAGCGTCAGTTGTCGGAATAAATTTCAATGCTTTATCTATTTTCCAGCCATTCTCCGATTACGACACCGACCTGACTGAACGTTTTAGATATCGGGAGGCTTTTCAACATTCAGCACTTTTACTGGAGATATATCATAAAATTAAAATAGTGTTTATAGCAAGAGTTATTACTAAGGGCTAATGTTTAGATTAAAAATCTGCTAAGGTGTATATCATCACCCTTTCATGAGTGGTTACGTTTGGACCATACTAGATCTCGTACATTCTACAATGACTGGTACCGAGACCTGGAAAGAGAAGGCACTCCGAGGAGAGTTCAAATATATAAAAAAGCCAAAAATACCTTACAGAACGGGAAAAAGTACTTATGCAAGGATTATAAGGCTGGAAACAAAAGTTCACATTGTTAAGAACGGGTTAATTAGCCCGGCAGGCGTGCTGTAGTAAAATAACAGGAAAGGAACTTGAGCAAGGATTCTTAATAATCTGGGAATTTTCCTTATAATGTCAGCAACAATAAACAACTCATTGTAGCTAACTTCAGTGAGTAAAAAAGGCAACCAAGTGGCGTAACATATATGTACATACATACAACATACCAATACATATATATATATCATATATATATATATATATATATATATATAAATATATTTATATATATAGATATATATATATATATATATATATATATATATATATATATATATACACACACACACGTGTGTATGTGTGTGTGTGTGTGTTTACAAAAATCACAGTAGATGCAAGTGACTTCATTAAATAAGCGAATACAACAGGAAAATGATAGGCAGAAATCCAAGCACTTTCGTCTTTACTAAGACATTGTCACACGCTCACTCTTGCCACTGACCACCCCAGGACCAGTCTCTCTCACATTACTGGCCTGTTCCCGCTGGGGGTGTGGGGTGGGAGAGCTATCAGTGCACCTCATGCGGTGCACTGAAGGCATTACTTAAGGTTCACTGCAGCATCCCTTCGGCCCCTAGCTGCAACCGCTTTCATTCGTTTATTGTACCTCCTTTCAAATTCTCTTTCCTCCATCTCCCTTTCTACCTTCCCCTAACAATCGATTTATAGTGCAATTGCCTTGAGGTTTGCCTCCTGTTATACATTTCAAACCATTTTAATATCAGTTTCCGTTTCAGCGATGAATGGCCTCATAGGTCTCGGCATTTGGGCTTTGGCCTAAATTCTTTGTTCTATTCTACTCCTGGTCTGTATGTAGATTAAAGGTAATGTTGGTTCGTGCCTTGCGACGATGAGGAACAGCCCGGACCAGGGTCAGGGCATCTTGTCTAGACTCTCCCTTAAAACTGCCATTTTTATGGTATTAGTCATTTGGCCTTAAATAAGATTGGTAAATGCATTAAAAACAAAAAACAAAAAAGCACAGCATAACGGTTTCAAACTTTGTCTGTCTAACTATCTAACTATTGCACACACACACACGAACACACATCTAAACACACAAACTATATGTCGTCATTTAGCGTCTACGTGTGAATTCGCCACATACTATTAATGCTATATAACCTCAAGGAGCGAACGTCTTAATGGAGAGAACATAATGGTCAGGTAATAACGAGGTAGACTGGAAAGCCAATTTAGCCCTGGAATGGGGGCTAAGGGCTGTCTCTCGACATCTGGAGCGCTGTTGACACCCACCCTGAACGCCCCTAATGGCTTTGTAAAAGGAATATAATCACGTCGTAACATCGGCGTGAGATTCACCAGCGCCTCTCCTTCACAATTACATACAGCGATGCCTTAAGGGTGATAATGGCGGCCGCTATGGGAAAGGGAGGGAGGGAGGGAGATCATGCATAAACCAGAAGGCCATGCAACCGGAGATGTCCCGATGCTAGTAAATGAATAAACAGTCTGTTGAGAGAGAGAGAGAGAGAGAGAGAGAGAGAGAGAGAGAGAGAGAGAGAGAGAGAGGTTAATAATTTACAAGTAAAAAATACGCCAAAGTTTCTTCGGCGCAGAGGAGTAGTCTGTACAACGTATAATGCATTATGAAACTTTCAGCCACCGCTAATGAAACTCTCAACCGGCAGTGGTGACTGTTATTGCGGTGCCAGACGCACGATCCTGACAAACTTTAAGCTAAAAAAAAAAAATTAAATAAACTACAGAGTCTACAGGGCTGGAATTTAGTATGTTTGATGATTGGAGGTTGCATGATCAACATAACAATTTGCAGCCCTTTAGCCTCTGTAGTTTTTAAGATCTGAGGGCGCACGGACAGACAAATATCCATCTCAACAGTTTTCTTTTACAAAAAAACTAAAAACTGTCAACTCCTTCATTATGATTCAAGCCGTATTTACGGTGCTGCGTGAAGTGTACATCAAAACATTTAACAGAAAAAATTATCTCACTTGGACTATTTGCCATCTGAGCGGTTCTGCTCCATTCCACAGGCATATAGTATTCAGTCATTAAAACATGATTACGAGAGATACTTAAAATGATGCTTTCTAACTGTACAATGGTATTAAATGGATGTGTTATGCATGTATAAGTGAGATCATGGGATAGTGACATTTATCTAAATAATATCAGCGCATTATTTCCAGAAAGCTAATAAACGAGATTGTACATTTACAAGAAACTGACTGGATATCATGAAAACAGGGAAGAGAAGTCTTGGAAGCCTTACTTTTAATATGGACACAAGGTCTTTCCTTGTCATCAATTCCAGCGCTTCAACTTGTACACTATCGTTAATTCTAACGTTGTCTCTTCCATTATCATAATGTATACTTGCAAAGTACAAGCACAGCAAACAAGTGGCAACGTGGTTCAATCATCGATGCACAGGAAATTATGCAAACAATTCGTGATAAAAGGCGACAGCAAAGACAAAAATTATATATATATATATATATATATATATATATATATATATACATAATCGTTGACTGTTGTCTACAGTTCAAGTAAAATGTTCACAACGTTCACTGTTTCGTTACACAGCGGTGTGAACACGACATATTTATGCCAGGAAACACTAGAGTGCACATTTAAAGACTTCCACGATAGGACATAACAGTAATGTAGAAACTACAAAACATGCAAGGCGCATGAACACCCAGCTGTATAATTCTCAGAGTAGTATTTACTTTCTGAAAGGAATAAAGAAAAAAATATTGCGATGCAATGCTGCAGCAAACTGAAGAGCACATACTTAGCAATGCTACGGTTTGGTCTAGCATCACTGCAAAAATATAAATAAAAAAATATGCACAGCGTGCACCACAGAAAAAATATTCATTCCAGTATACATGGTTTGGCACCACTGCATTGTAAACAATAAATAATCTTCTTAGTACGGCTGTAATGTCCTGTACACATTTCACAAAGTTGCAGGCTTGCACTCTAAAACATGAATTTTTTCTTCAACCGCAATACCAACCCTCAACTTTCATAAGCTGGCACTACTGCAATACACAAATTTCTCAACCTCCATAATCTTGCAACACTGCAAAAACCATTTACCGATTCCTTAATCTCGTATCAGTAAAACATGAATTTCAGACCCTTAGAAACCTAAGAAAGTTGGAACATTCACTTTACGATATCCACAGTCAGATATTATAATTAAAATTTTTTCCACATGAAATTACCTTGATACAACTTTCATGAATACCTTTCACATCGAAAATGTTTTGATACAACTACAGTAAACATTTCATAGTATCCTTGATGTAGCACCAGTACGATGCGGGATACTTCATTTATTCAATTCAGCCTCCTCCTTAAGTTCCTTAGCAGCTCTACCAAGCTTGGTGTTACGCGACTAGATTTACATAATCGGGTTTCACAATATTTACAGCCTACAGGAAGCGCCCAAAAGGCATGTGCTCAATAACTTTAGGCATAAAAGAAATCTGGATTTTGTCTTACTTTCTTGGACGTGTGCTGTGATACGGCAACTACAATTATTATTATTTTTCAATTGTAAAAATTTTTACTATTTTTAGCAAAACAAAATCTTCGATAGCTCCAGCCCAAGTTATAAACGACAGTTTTTGACTTGATGTATATTTCCAAAATATCAAACGCCCTGATGGGTTACTAAAGCATCTGTGGGACATTAAAATAATCCCCCCTTCCGAAGCTTCACATTACTTCAAAGAGTACCATAACACTGCACAATGCTCATGATATAATTCTTCGTCCATCAAAGAGATACGGTAAAAAAACATTCAACACGGACCATTCAAACTCAGGACAGTGATTACACAAAAGAGCCATTTTCCCGTCCTCTCTCTCTCTCTTGTTCCTGTAGGTATTCACAGGAAGAGGGAGTCAAAATCTGCCTACCTATCATTTCAAAACAAGGAAATCTACGAGGCCAAAAAGTCTGAAATGGAATTTCTGATGTCATTTCAAAGTTTTAACCGAATTTCCATCCAATTCTAACATTCAATGAGCCCACTCGCGATGGGCACGGCTATCAAGGCCAGGAATGGACACCAGCATTTTTCCAACTAAAAGTTAATGAAACGAAGTTACCCGGACGTTAAAGGAGAGAGACAGAGACTCTCGGGTATCCAGGATAGATCCACTTAAAGCACGTGTATTTAACGAGACATGAAACTGGAAATGGAAATGGAAACGCCGTTATGGAATACACACAGGCAGGAAAAGACATTAATATTGGAAAGGTTTCAAACGGGGTAATCCAGTCCTCTTT